>NW_026549266.1:0-4585 GCF_027596085.1 Anoplopoma fimbria | reverse complement strand
CTTCCTTTGGAGCAGTTACCCACCCAGTTACCCACCCAAAACCCTATAGTGTCTGACCCACGGCCACTAATTATTTAAAGTCAACAGAAGAGGAGTTATACAAAATAACTTAATAAAAGTTAAGGCAACAGTGCATCAAAACAGGACAGTTAAATGTGGACTCTTAAATATTAGATCTCTGTCATCTAAGGGTGTACTTGTAAATGATTTAATATCAGATAATCATATTGATTTATTTTGTCTTACTGAAACCTGGCTGTGTCATGAAGAGTACGTTAGCCTTAATGAATCAACTCCTCCAAGTTATATTAATACTCATATTCCTCGAGGCACAGGCCGAGGAGGTGGAGTAGCAGCTATCTTTGACTCAAGCCTATTAATAAACCCTAAACCTAAATTAAATTACAACTCATTTGAAAGCCTTGTTCTTAGTCTTTCAAACCCGAGCGGGAAAGCATTAAAGTCAATTTTATTTGTTATAGTGTATCGTGCACCAGGTGCGTATTCTGAATTCCTATCTGAATTCTCAGAGTTTTTATCTAGTTTAGTCCTTAAGACAGATAAAGTTATTATTGTAGGGATTTTAATATTCATGTGGATGTGTATAATGATAGCCTTAGTACTGCGTTTGGTTCATTACTAGATTCTATTGGCTTCTGTCAGTGTGTACATAAACCGACTCACTCTTTTAACCACTGGACTCTGGACTCATAATAACTGGTTTCCTGGTTTTGATAGAAAATGAATTGTCTTTCATCAGAACTCTCTTTTATCGGACCATTTCCTAATAACCTTTGAATTTGTTCTACCAGAGTGTACGCCATTAGGCAAAATTTCTACACTAAATGTCTATCTGATAATGCTGTAGCTAAATTTAAATGCATTTACGATTTCTTCAGGTTTTATTCAGTACCATTGCTCAATATAACAGAGGACTCCTACGCTAGCTTTAGTCCGTCTCAGATTGACTCACTTTTAGATGCATTTACAGCTTTTCTGCTGCAAAACACGTTTCAGCCTTAAAATACCCCAAAAGTGTCTTTTCTGACAGGAAACCATACTTTACATGAGTTTCTTCAAGTAAGGGCCTCTGGACTCATAATAACAAGTTTCCTTGTGTTTTCATGAAAACATGATACTTTCATCACGTTTAGATGCATTTACAGCTTTTCTGCTGCAAAAAGACGTTTCAGCCTTAAAATACCCCAAAAGTGTCTTTTCTGACAGGAATTCATACTTTACATGAGTTTCTTCAAGTAAGGGCCTCTGGACTCATAATAACAAGTTTCCTTATGTTTTCATGAAAACATGATACTTTCATCATTTTTAGATGCATTTACAGCTTTTCTGCTGCAAAAAGACTTTTCAGCCTTAAAATACCCCAAAAGTGTCTTTTCTGACAGGAATTCATACTTTACATGAGTTTCTTCAAGTAAGGGCCTCTGGACTCATAATAACAAGTTTTTCATCTTATGTTTTCATGTAAATGCTTTACATCACTTTTAGATGCATTTACAGCTTTTCTGCTGCAAAAAGACGTTTCAGCCTTAAAATACCCCAAAAGTGTCTTTTCTGACAGGAATTCATACTTTACATGAGTTTCTTCAAGTAAGGGCCTCTGGACTCATAATAACAAGTTTCCTTGTGTTTTCATGAAAACATGATACTTTCATCACCTTTAGATGCATTTACAGCTTTTCTGCTGCAAAAAGACGTTTCAGCCTTAAAATACCCCAAAAATGTCTTTTCTGACAGGAATTCATACTTTACATGAGTTTCTTCAAGTAAGGGCCTCTGGACTCATAATAACAAGTTTCCTTGTGTTTTCCATGAAAACATGATACTTTCATCACCTTTAGATGCATTTACAGCTTTTCTGCTGCAAAAAGACGTTTCAGCCTTAAAATACCCCAAAAGTGTCTTTTCTGACAGGAAACCATACTTTACATGAGTTTCTTCAAGTAAGGGCCTCTGGACTCATAATAACAAGTTTCCTTATGTTTTCATGTAAATGCATTCAGCCTGAAAATACCCCAAAAGTGTCTTTTCTGACAGGAATTCATACTTTACATGAGTTTCTTCAAGTAAGGGCCTCTGGACTCATAATAACAAGTTTCCTTGTGTTTTCATGAAAACATGATGATCCTCCTACCTATTTTCTCTTCTCAGAAGTCCATCTACGTGTCTGCTCCTTCTTGACTTTTTAAACCTCTGTGTCCATGATTCAATCCGCTGGCCAAGGCCACAACATCCACGGAGGGAAAAGGGAAAACAATATCCTGGTTCACGGTGTCCCTATTTCTCTGCCCTTCAATAAAACATGAAAATATACAACATGTGTTGTATGACTTCCGGGCTTCACTGTGGACTCTCACTGCGCTTTGACCTCCATATGGGTAAACATTTTTGACAATTGGTGGTAGGCTTATCAAAAATGCTCATGGTATCTCCGCACAGCCCTTATCAAACAATGGCTCTGATACACACAGAGGGGATTGTGCTGAAACAATGTGCAAAGAGGGGTATCAGGGAGGTTTCGAACAAAAGAGCTAAAGAGAGATTAACATGCCCAAGGAGCAGAGCGAAAACAGGAGCAACAAGAACCGTCAATGTGCAGGAATGTGTTTCGGTGCCAAGACTTAAGACATTCTACCTCATTCATCAGACACGCAAAAGGGAAGGCGCACAACGTGCACGGGTTAAGCAATGCGATCAGGTTGACGTAGAGGATGTGCAGTAAGTGACAAGGAGCGCCAACAAACCATGTGGTCATTATAATGCATGCCTTGCCATGTATGAAATTCATTATGAGAACTGGAGGGCAAATATCGCACAACATGAAACACATCATCCTGCGAAGTGCAAGGGCTGCTATCCTGTAAATTATGGGCTGAGTGAACAGACGTCCTGCTTCATCATTTATGTCATCAGGAATAAACGGCGCCTCCCTGGTTTGCCGCGATCTCCGTTCTGCCGGCACGTCAGCATGACATCGCTGCTGAATTGCTTATTGTGTTGTGTGATTACACAAGCTTGGGAGGCCAGTAAACAAGTTGTGGGTTTTTTATTCTTTCGGGGAGGTAGATACGGGAGGGGTGCGCATAGGAAAGAATGCCATAACTTGTTATGCAAAGCTTTATGGGTAACGGGCCAAGATGCATGATTCAGTATTGGCATGAAGTCGCTGATTTATGGTACTTGGAATCATATTTATCACAATTTGAATGGTGTTAGGATAAGAGCCTAACAGTATAGAATTTGTATGTGCAATTAAAAGTGCAAGGCAGTGAATACACGCCATTGCACATTGTACAGTACATTGGGAGTTTATCATGTTACCCACTCCCATGACAAAAAACAGAATTCCATTTCCTGTCCTTCCTTTCCTCCTTCCTTCCTCAGTCCACAGATGGCTCTTCGTGCACATTTCGGTGGGGTGGAGGGTGGGTATCGTTACGCAACAAGCTGGGGTTAACTGTAAAACCCTTCACTGCACTGTAATGGGAAGGATGCAATAAAGCGGCGTAAAATGACCGGCATCACAGCGTCAAAACACCCGCAGCAGAGTGCTCCAAGTCAGGGTAAACTCTGGGAGTGACAGCGGGTCTTTTAGCACACTAAAACGGCGTAAAATGAACCGACACAACCATGCTGCTCCATCCGCCTATGTTCATACATATAAGCGAAAGATCATTATCTTTATTTAATGTTTTATTATCTTTATTTAATGTTTAGCGTTTGTCACAGTCGCGGTGCAGTGGCGTCACGTCATGATGTTTTCACGGATGTTTATCTGGACGGCTCATCCTCCTGTATACCGGTGTGCCGGATTACCGGTGTTTTTCACGGTACCGGTACCGGTGGACCGGCGGCTCAACCTCCTATAGCTAGCATAGCTAGAGGAGGTTGAGCCGTCTGGGAACTAGAGGAGCCGTCCCGGTAGAATCCCGGTGACCGGGAAATAGGTTCCGGCGATCACCGCGCATTGCATGCCGGGTAGATTTTATTTATTTATTTATTTTTTAATTTTAATTTTTAATTTTTTTTTTTAATTTTAATTTTTTAATTTTTTTTAATTCAATAACTTTATTGAGACATTTGTTCATACATATAAAACACAATATATTTATATATATATATATATATATATATATGTATATATTTACATTTTCAAGTTCTTATTTTTAAGATCTTAAGTTGATGCCACGAAGGCTGAAACATCATCTATTATCTTTATTTAATGTTTTATTCTATTCATTTAATGTTTCATTATCTTTATTAAATGTTATATTCTCTTTATTTAATGTTTCATTCTCTTTATTTAATGTTTTATTATCTTCATTTAATGTTTTATTCTCTTATATCTTTATTTAATGTTTTATTCTATTTATTTAATGTTTCATTCTCTTTATTTAATGTTTTAATATCTTTATTTAATGTTTTAATATCTTTATTTAATGTTTTCTTATCTTTATTTAATGTTTCGCGTTTGTCACAGTCGCGGTGCAGTGACGTCACGTCATGATGTTTTCACGGATGTTTATCTGGACGGCTCATCCTCCTGTATACCAGTGTGCCGGATTAC
>NW_026549265.1:0-1609 GCF_027596085.1 Anoplopoma fimbria | reverse complement strand
TTTAAAAAAATATATATATAATAAAACATTAAATAAAGAGAATGAAACATTAAAGAATGAAACATTAATTAAATGAAGAGAATAAAACATTAAATAAAGAAAATAAAAGATTAAATAAAGAGAATGAAACATTAAATAAAGAAAATGAAACATTAAATAAAGATAATGAAACATTAATTAAATAAAGAGAATAAAACATTAAATAAAGATAATAGATGATATTGCAGCCTTCGTGGCATCAACTTAAGATCTTAAAAATAAGAACTTGAAAATTTAAATATATACATATATATATAAATATATTGTGTTTTATATGTATGAACAAATGTCTCAATAAAGTTAGTGAATTTAAAAAAATATATATATAATAAAACATTAAATAAAGAGAATGAAACATTAAATAAAGAAAATGAAACATTAAATAAAGATAATGAAACATTAATTAAATGAAGAGAATAAAACATTAAATAAAGAAAAAATAAAAGATTAAATAAAGAGAATGAAACATTAAATAAAGAAAATGAAACATTAAATAAAGATAATGAAACATTAATTAAATAAAGAGAATGAAACATTAAATAAAGAAAATAAAACATTAAATAAAGATAATAGATGATATTGCAGCCTTCGTGGCATCAACTTAAGATCTTAAAAATAAGAACTTGAAAATTTAAATATATACATATATATATAAATATATTGTGTTTTATATGTATGAACAAATGTCTCAATAAAGTTAGTGAATTTAAAAAATATATATATAATAAAACATTAAATAAAGAGAATGAAACATTAAATAAAGAAAATGAAACATTAAATAAAGATAATGAAACATTAATTAAATGAAGAGAATAAAACATTAAATAAAGAAAATAAAAGATTAAATAAAGAGAATGAAACATTAAATAAAGAAAATGAAACATTAAATAAAGATAATGAAACATTAATTAAATAAAGAGAATAAAACATTAAATAAAGATAATAGATGATATTGCAGCCTTCGTGGCATCAACTTAAGATCTTAAAAATAAGAACTTGAAAATTTAAATATATATATATAAATATATTGTGTTTTATATGTATGAACAAATGTCTCAATAAAGTTAGTGAATTTAAAAAAAAAAAAAAAAAAAAAATCTACCCAGCATGCAATGCGCGGTGATCGCCGGAACCTATTTCCCGGTCACCGGGATTCTACCGGGACGCCTCCTCTAGCTCCCAGACGGCTCAACCTCCTCTAGCTATGCTAGCTATAGGAGGTTGAGCCGGTCGGTCCACCGGTACCGGTACCGTGAAAAACGCCGGTAATCCGGCACACCGGTATACAGGAGGCTGAGCCGTCCAGATAAACATCCGTGAAAACATCATGACGTGACGTCACTGCACCGCGACTGTGACAAACGCGAAACATTAAATAAAGATAATAAAACATTAAATAAAGATAATAGATGATATTGCAGCCTTCGTGGCATCAACTTAAGATCTTAAAAATAAGAACTTGAAAATTTAAATATATAACTATATATATAAATATATTGTGTTTTATATGTATGAACAAATGTCTCAATAAAGTTAGTGAATTTAAAAAAATATATATATAATAAAACAT
>NW_026549264.1:0-887 GCF_027596085.1 Anoplopoma fimbria | reverse complement strand
TTTTTAATTTATTTATTTATTCATTTTTAAATTCAATAACTTTATTGAGACATTTGTTCATACATATAAAACACAATATATTTATATATATATATATATATATGTATATATTTACATTTTCAAGTTCTTATTTTTAAAATAAATAAAATAAAAAATGAAAAATAAAAATAAAATAAAACAAGTATTATAAATAAGCAATAAAAAAAACAGTAGAAAAAACAACAATAACTGAAATACTATATTTACAGACAGAGAAAAAACAACAACTATTTCAACTACTTTTAACTTTTTTAACCATTATTGCACAGTGCAATGTATTGCACAGGTTTCTATTGTCATGTTATTATGTTATTATTGTCCTGTGGTCATGTGGTCTGCTGGGAGCAGAGTTGGTTGTGCAGCCTGACAGCAGCAGGAAGGAAGGACCTGCGGTACCTCTCCTTCACACACCGGGGGTGAAGCAGCCGGTGGCTGAAGGAGCTGCACAGAGCTGCCAGGGTGTCCTGCATGGGGTGGGAGGTATTGTTCATCAGGGATGACAGCTTGGCCATTGTTAAATGTTATATTATCTTCATTTAATGTTTTATTCTCTTTATTTAATGTTTCATTCTCTTCATTTAATGTTTTATTATCTTTATTTAATGTTTCGCGTTTGTCACAGTCGCGGTGCAGTGACGATCACGTCATGATGTTTTCACGGATGTTGATCTGGACGGCTCATCCTCCTGTATACCGGTGTGCCGGATTACCGGTGTTTTTCACGGTACCGGTACCGGTGGACCGGCCGGCTCAGCCTCCTATAGCTAGCATAGCTAGAGGAGGTTGAGCCGTCTGGGAAGCTAGAGGAGGCGTCCCGGTAGAATCCCGGTGACCGGGAAATAGGTTCC
>NW_026549262.1:0-378 GCF_027596085.1 Anoplopoma fimbria | reverse complement strand
CATGGGGTAATGTGGTAATGTTTTATTCTCTTTATTTAATGTTTCATTCTCTTCATTTAATGTTTTATTATCTTTATTTAATGTTTCGCGTTTGTCACAGTCGCGGTGCAGTGACGTCACGTCATGATGTTTTCACGGATGTTGATCTGGACGGCTCATCCTCCTGTATACCCCGGTGTGCCGGATTACCGGTGTTTTCACGGTACCGGTACCGGTGGACCGGCGGCTCAGCCTCCTATAGCTAGCATAGCTAGAGGAGGTTGAGCCGTCTGGGAGCTAGAGGAGGCGTCCCGGTAGAATCCCGGTGACCGGGAAATAGGTTCCGGCGATCACCGCGCATTGCATGCCGGGTAGATTTTTTTTTTTTAAATTAATTTT
>NW_026549261.1:0-644 GCF_027596085.1 Anoplopoma fimbria | reverse complement strand
TGAAAACATGATACTTTCATCATCTTTTAGATGCATTTCCGGCTTTTTTGCTCACAAAAGTCGTTTCAGCCTGAAAATACCCCAAAAGTGTCTTTTCCAACCATGAAATCATACTTTACATGAGTTTCTTCAAGTAAGGGCCTCTGGACTCATAATAACAAGTTTCCTTGTGTTTTCATGAAAACATGATACTTTCATCACTTTTAGATGCATTTACAGCTTTTCTGCTCACAAAAGTCGTTTCAGCCTGAAAATACCCCAAAAGTGTCTTTTCTGACAGGAAACCATACTTTACATGAGTTTCTTCAAGTAAGGGCCTCTGGACTAATATCAACAAGTTTCCTTGTGTTTTCATGAAAACATGATGCTTTCATCACTTTTAATGATGCATTTCCGGGTTTTTTGCTCATAAAAGTTGTTTCAGCCTGAAAATACCCCAAAAGTGTCTTTTCTGACAGGAAACCATACTTTACATGAGTTTCTTCATTAAGGGCCTCTGGACTAATATCAACAAGTTTCCTTATGTTTTCATGAAAACATGATACTTTCATATCTTTTAGATGCATTTCCGGCTTTTTGCTCACAAAAGTCGTTTCAGCCTGAAAATACCCCAAAAGTGTCTTTTCCAACCATGAAATCATACT
>NW_026549260.1:0-875 GCF_027596085.1 Anoplopoma fimbria | reverse complement strand
GTTGTGTCGGTTCATTTACGCCGTTCCGGTCATTTTACGCCGTTTCACTGCCTTAAAAGACAGATTCAGCCGGTTTCAGCACTAAAATCCTCCGGAAAGCGCCTGCTATTTTTCCTCCCTGGGCTGCTGGAGGTCATTTTACGCCGTTTTAGTGTGCTAAAAGACCGGCTGGAGGTTGAGCCGGCCGGTCCACCGGTACCGGTACCGTGAAAAACACCGGTAATCCGGCACACTGGTATACAGGAGGATGAGCCGTCCAGATAAACATCCGTGAAAACATCATGACGTGACGTCACTGCACCGCGACTGTGACAAACGCGAAACATTAAATAAAGATAAGAAAACATTAAATAAAGATATTAAAACATTAAATAAAGATATTAAAACATTAAATAAAGAGAATGAAACATTAAATAAATAGAATAAAACATTAAATAAAGATATTAAAACATTAAACAAAGAGAATAAAACATTAAATGAAGATAATAAAACATTAAATAAAGAGAATGAAACATTAAATAAAGAGAATATAACATTTAATAAAGATAATGAAACATTAAATGAATAGAATAAAACATTAAATAAAGATAATAGATGATGTTTCAGCCTTCGTGGCATCAACTTAAGATCTTAAAAATAAGAACTTGAAAATGTAAATATATACATATATATATATATATATATATAAATATATTGTGTTTTATATGTATGAACAAATGTCTCAATAAAGTTATTGAATTAAAAAAAAATTAAAAATTAAAATTAAAAAAAAATTAAAAATTAAAATTAAAAAATAAATAAATAAATAAAATCTACCCGGCATGCAATGCGCGGTGATCGCGGAACCTATTTCCCGGTCACCGGGATTCTACCCG
>NW_026549259.1:0-3055 GCF_027596085.1 Anoplopoma fimbria | reverse complement strand
GTGGCGGAACAGATGAATGCATTTAAAGGCTTTTGGTTGACAAGGAAAAGCACAACAGTTTAGAGAACTCACAGACCGGATTTTACAACTCTGGAAACTAATCATTGCAACAACTCCTTTTTGTTTGGTCAAATCCTACAATCCCGATGTAAACATTAGAAATATGGCCTTAATGTGACAAAGTAATCTACTAGGCATGTGCACTTGTATGCATGGCAAAGGCATTGCCTGAAGGGAGGATGCTACATTGCGGCAAAAGATGAGATATGATATATCATGGCATAGTATACAAAGATTGAACTATCTCATGATCCATTTAATGTAGTACCTCATGATATTTATGAAAGTTTTCATTAAATGTAGGTTTTATTCAGTCAGGATGGCCGAGCGGTCCAAGGCGCTGCGTTAAGGTCGCAGTCTCCACTGGAGGCGTGGGTTCGAATCCCACTTCTGACAGCCACTGTTTTTTCCTGGAAACGGTGCCTGTAACATGATATTGGGAAAATAAAGTCAACAATGCTTTGTTAGTTAGGGAGCAGGCATTCCAAATACTGAACTACTAGTGCAACAGCAGCATTTGTTAGCCCCTACGTTATCAACCAGTGTAATCTGACCACGTGCCTGTATACAATTGGCATATACGTATGTCGCTACAGTAATTGTTTGTAGGAAGTCTTTCAAAAGAATTTCTTTAGTTGCCTTTTCCCAAATCCTCTGTGATCCTCCCAAATCCTCTGCTGAGGTTAGTAAAATTCTGAGTAACCCTTTAGCGGTTGCTTTGTCATTGTTAGCTTCTTTGTCACTGGTACCGTTGTATGCCTTCTTTGCCCTATTGCCTACATGTTGTTGCCATATATGAAACCCTTTAGCGAACCTATGTAGTTTTCCCAATGTGTAGTGGTTCCATGGTGTAATGGTTAGCACTCTGGACTCTGAATCCAGTGATCTGATTTCAAATCTCAGTGGAACCTGATCTTAAGCAAGAGTAAAGGTCAAACAATGCCAACCATCACTGAAAGGATAATCACAGGAAACAGGCCTTAAACTGAAAACAGTGCGTTGGCGGCAGCATCTTGCTTCAGGTACAAGTGAGACCGGAAACAATTGAGGCGTCTTTTGATCTTCCCCTGAGTCAAATTAGAATTGAGTAGTATTAAGTAAAATGTTTTTGGATGCACATTTTGAAATCTTTGTTTTCATCACCATAAAGGTGAAAAAGACAAGAAATTTCACTGAGATTTGTACTCAGGTTCCTGCAGTCAAGTCAACAGTGTTCGTCATTAAGGGGCAAGTATACTCCATCAGTGCTTGTTGCACATAATGCACGATTTCAACCATCTTAGCTCTAATGTACCGTCCACAACATCAACATCAACATCATCATTTGCATTTAGATCACCTTCTGAAACAGATTTAGCTACACCATTTTTTCAGGATGAAATGGTATTTACTTTTCTAAATAAGGTCCAGTGAGTTTGATTGATGGCTTTAAAAATGTTAGGAAAGTGACAGACAAGATGCAAAACTTTCTTAAAATGACTTCTGTTTTTAAAAGCAGAATTATTTTAAACATGTACATGTCTCTCTGTAACCAGTTATTCCCCCTATAAGTCAATTTTCATTAATACACTAATTTATTATTGTAGTATTAGGACTATATTTTGAAGTATTATGACTTCATTCTCGAAATCTCAGAGAACACATATGCAGAATTCCAGCTGATCAACACACATGAGCGAATTAAGTCAAAGGGTTTAGGATTTGAAATAAATTAATACATTTAAAGAGTGATTTCCCCAAACAAAAGGAAAAAAGGGGACGGAAGAACAAATGCTACCTACATTTGTCTTACCTCAGCAGAAATAACATTAAATGTTATTTCAATGAAATCTCAGTGAAATTTCTTGTCTTTTTCACCTTTATGGTGATGAAAACAACTCCAGTGCCTTCAACACCATCCAGCCTTTGCTTCTGAGGGACAAGCTGAGCAGACCGGGGTGGACCACCACCTCACTGCATGGATACTGGACTACCTCACCAACCGTCCACAGTATGTGAGGATAGGGGAGTGTGAGTCAGATCGGGTGTCCTGCAGCACGGGGGCCCCACAAGGAACCGTTCTGGCTCCATTCCTCTTCTCCATCTACACTTCGGACTTCACATATAACTCTGCTACCTGCCACCTGCAAAATAAAAGTTCTCTGACGACTCTGCAATCGTCGGCCTCATCCCGCCGGCGATGAGAGGGAATACAGAGAACTGAACCAGGACTTCATAGGATGGTGCCGGCGGAACTGCCTCCAGATCAACTCTGGTAAAACCAAAGAGCTGGTGGTGGACTTCCGCGGGAAAACACTGTCCTCCGGAACCAGTGAACATCCAGGGACAGGACATTGAGATTGTGCAATCTTATAAGTACCTGGGTGTTCACTTGAACAATAAACTGGACTGGACAAATCACACAAATGCACTGTATAAAAAGGGTCAGAGCAGACTCTATCTGCTGAGGAGACTGAGGTCCTTTGGAGTGCAGGGAGCACTCCTGAGGACTTTTTCAACTCCGTGGTGGCATCAGCCATCTTTTATGGAGTGGTCTGCTGGAGCAGCAGCATCTCAGCAGCAGACAAGAAGAGACTGAACAAGCTTGTCAGGAAGGCCAGCAGTGTGCTGGGGTGTCCATTGGATACGGTGGAGGTGGTGGGAGACAGGAGGGTGATGGCCAAGCTGTCATCCCTGATGAACAATACCTCCCACCCCATGCAGGACGCCCTGGCAGCTCTGTGCAGCTCCTTCAGCCACCGGCTGCTTCACCCCCGGTGTGTGAAGGAGAGGTACCGCAGGTCCTTCCTTCCTGCTGCTGTCAGGCTGCACAACCAGCTCTGCTCCCAGCAGACCACATGACACATGACAATAAAAAAAACACTGTGCAATAATGGTTAATATAGTTGTTTTTTTCTGTCTGTAAATATTATATTTCAGTTATTGTGTTTTTCTACTGTTTTTATTGCTTATTTATAATACTTGTTTTTTATTTTATTTTTATTTTTTATTTTCA
>NW_026549258.1:0-742 GCF_027596085.1 Anoplopoma fimbria | reverse complement strand
GGTATTTGGTAAATGGTATATGGTATATGGTATATGGTATTTGGTATATGGTATATGGTATATGGTATTTGGTATATGGTATATGGTATTTGGAATATGGTATATGGTATATGGTATATCGCATTTTGGTATATGGTATATGGTATATGGTATATGGTATTTGGTATATGGTATATGGTATTTGATATATGGTATATGGTATTTTGTAAATGGTATATGGTATATGTTATTTGATATATAGTATATGGTATTTGGTATGCGGTATATGGTATATGGTATATGGTATTTTGTATATGGAATATGGTATTTGGTATATGGTGTTTGGTATATGGTATATGGTATTTGGAATATGGTATATGGTATATGGTATTTGGTATATGGTATATGGTATATGGTATATGGTATTTTGTATATGGTATATGGTATTTTGTATATGGTATTTGGTATTTGGTATATGGTATATGGTATTTTGTATATGGTATATGGTATATGGTATATGGTATTTGGTATATGGTATTTGGTGTTTGGTATATGGTATATAGTATTTGGAATATGGTATATGGCATTTGCTATATGGTATTTGGTATATGGTATATGGTATTTGGTATATAGTATATGGTATATGGTATATGGTATTTGGTATATGGTATATGGTATATGGTATTTGGTATATAGTATATGGTATATGGTATATGGTATTTGGTATATGGTATATGGTATTTGGTATACGGTATATGGTATT
>NW_026549257.1:0-3242 GCF_027596085.1 Anoplopoma fimbria | reverse complement strand
AACACGTCACCATTTTTCTCAGTAAATATATTTCTAAAGGTGCTATTTACATGAAATGTTCACCAGATGTCAAACAAATAAGTTCAGAAATTAACTTATGTGTAATAAAATGGAATGACACAGGGAAAAAGTATTGAACACGCTTACTGAAATGTATTTAATACTTGGTACAAAAGCCTTTGTTGGTGATGACAGCTTCAAGACGCCTCCTGTATGGAGAAACTAGTCGCATGCATTGCTCAGGTGTGACTTTGGCCCATTCTTCCACACAAATAGTCTTCAAATCTTGAAGGTTCCGTGGGCCTCTTCTATGAACTCTGATCTTTAGTTCTTTCCATAGATTTTCTATTGGATTCAGGTCAGGTGATTGGCTGGGCCATTCTAGCAGCTTTATTTTCTTTCTCTGAAACCAATTGAGAGTTTCCATGGCTGTGTGTTTGGGATCATTGTCTTGCTGAAATGTCCACCCTCGTTTCATCTTCATCATCCTGGTAGATGGCAGCAGATTTTGTTTGCCAGTGCTGTATGCTGAAAAACAGCCCCACACCATGATGTTCCACCTCCAAACTTCACTGTTGGTATGGTGTTTTTGGGGTGATGTGCACTGCCATTTGACCTCCAAACATGGTGTGTATTATGGCATCCAAAGAGTTCCATGTTGGTCTCATCTGACCAGACTATATTCTCCCAGTGTTTCACAGGCTTGTCTAAATGTTGTGCAGCAAACTTTAAACGAGCTTCAACATGCTTTTTCTTCAGCAATGGAGTCTTGCGTGGTGAGCGTGCATACGGGCCACGGCGGTTGAGTGCATTACTTATTGTTTTCTTTGAAACAATTGTACCTGCTAATTCCAGGTCTTTCTGAAGCTCTCCACAAGTGGTCCTTGGCTCTTCTGATAATTCTTTTCACTCCTTTGTCAGAAATCTTGCGAGGAGCACCTGGTCGTGGCCGGTTTATGGTGGAATGATGTTCTTTCCACTTCCGGATTATGGCCCCAACAGTGCTCACTGGAACATTCAGAAGTTTAGAAATCCTTCTGTAACCAATGCCATCAGTATGTTTTGCAACAATAAGGTTGTGAAGGTCTTGAGAGAGCTCTTTGCTTTTACCCATCATGAGATGTTTCTTGTGTGACACCTTGGTAATGAGACACCTTTTTATAGGCCATCAGTTGGGACTGAACCAGCTGATATTAATTTTCACTGACAAGGGGCAGGATTGATTTCTAATTACTGATAGATTTCAGCTGGTGTCTTGGCTGTCCATGCCTTTTTGCACCTCCCTTTCTTCATGTGTTCAATACTTTTTCCCTGTGTCATTCCATTTTATTACACATAACTTAATTTCTGAACTTATTTGTTTGGTTTTCTTTGTATGTATGGATTACTTGGGTTGTTACCGGTATAAAATTTCATGTCAATAGCACCTTTAGAAATATATTTACTGAGAAAAATGGTGACGTGTTCAATACTATATATATATATATATATATAATATAAATATAAAACTCTTACCCACTAGAAGAAGGAAAGAAACAACTCTTACCCACTAGAAGAAGGACATGCAGAGGTTTTATTTTGAGCTGAGGGTTACATTAACATTATATTTTAGTGACAAACTAATATCCCACCAGGATTTAAACTCTACAGACAGTCAACCTCCGCTAGTTAATGCGCTGCGATACACGCTTTGATACGGACTCAATGAAAGAGGAAATGAAACAGCTTGTGTGGCTCCGTAGGAGAGGAGACGGACAGAAACTCAGGGTTTGTTAAACCTACCAGCGAGCAGGTTAGTTTCACAGAGTCAGTAACCATGGTAACAGACCCAGAGTTTAAGATACCTCTGTTTGAAAACCCAGAGTTTCCCCTCATCTCAGGGTTCACTAACTCAGAGGTTTAACTACACCTGCTTTCTGAAACAGGGCCCAGGATGCCAGAGGTCATCTCTATCCTGACCCTGGTTTTGGTAAGGGCCCCGTTGTATGTTGTTTGTGGCCCTTTGCGTCTTTATTAATATTAGTACAGTGATGCTTACTTTGTGTCTTTATTAATATTAGTACAGTGATGATTACTTTGTGTCATTATTAATATTAGTACAGTGATGATTACTTTGTGTCTTTATTAATATTAGTACAGTGATGATTACTTTGTGTCACTATTAATATTAGTACAGTGATGATTACTTTGTGTCTTTATTAATATTAGTACAGTGATGATTACTTTGTGTCACTATTAATATTAGTACAGTGATGATTACTTTGTGTCTTTATTAATATTAGTACAGTGATGATTAATATTAGTACTGATTTACTTTGTGTCTTTATTAATATTAGTACAGTGATGATTACTTTGTGTCTTTATTAATATTAGTACAGTGATGATTACTTTGTGTCTTTATTAATATTACAGTGGTGACTTTGTGTCTTTAGTGTGATGATTACTTTGTGTCACTATTAATATTAGTACAGTGATGATTACTTTGTGTCTTTATTAATATTAGTACAGTGATGATTACTTTGTGTCTTTATTAATATTAGTACAGTGATGATTACTTTGTTTATTAATATAAGTACAGTGATGATTATTGTGTCTTTGGTAATATTAGTACAGTGATGATTACTTTGTGTCTTTATTAATATTAGTACAGTGATGATTACTTTGTGCTAATATTAGTACAGTGATTAATATAAGTATTACTTTGTCTTTATTAATATAAGTACAGTGATGATTACTTTGTGTCTTTATATTAGTAATGATTATTACTTTGTGTCTTTATTAATATAAGTGATGATTACTTTCTTTATTAATATAAGTGTCTTTATTAATATTAGTACAGTGGTGATTACTTTGTCTTTATTAATATTAGTACAGTGATGATTACTTTTGTGTCTTTAGCAGTGATGATTACTTTGCTTTAGTACAGTGATGGGGCGTTGAAAAAAACTGCGATCAAGTCGGACAGGTTTCAGCCTTCAATGAAAACACAGGAAGTCATTGAAATGTTTCCATCCTGTTGGTTCCATTTGTAGGCTACCTGTAGTTTATAGACTACGTTTGGGTTATAGGGCGTGTCCATCAGTGACAATCGTTCTCTCCTTTAAAAGGTTTTCTGATGCTTCACATCGTTAATCTATGGACTGCCACTCAGTTCTCTGGATTAGGGAATTAGGCTTTCTCAATGAATATCTTTATTTACAGATACTAAATAAATAACCTTATATAGGTTGCAGGAACTGGAC
>NW_026549256.1:0-588 GCF_027596085.1 Anoplopoma fimbria | reverse complement strand
TATATATTCTGTCATAAGATTGTGCTGAACTACTGAAAGGAACAAATACTGCAGAATTTTAAAATGTCCATAATCAAAATCTTTCTTAATAAATCA
Source organism: Anoplopoma fimbria (assembly GCF_027596085.1). Lineage (NCBI taxonomy): Eukaryota > Metazoa > Chordata > Actinopteri > Perciformes > Anoplopomatidae > Anoplopoma > Anoplopoma fimbria. The sequence continues at coordinate 492 of NW_026549256.1, read as the reverse complement.
GTTTAATCTCCTTCAGAAATAAAGAATAACTTGAGTTGTGAGGTGAGATTTAACCTTTTTTATGTAACAACGGCTGCATGGCAGCAAGAATTCTCTACTAATGATGAAAACACTAACATGTGAAGCCTGAAGCAGCAGGAACTCATTAAAAACACATTTTAAATTTGTTCAATAAAACAAATGAAGAAATAAATGTTTATTCTTACCTGTTACATACAGTTTAGTTCCAGAGCCAAAGATGAGTAGCCATTCCTCCCACAGTGAAAAAGAGTGATACAAAAACCTGTCTGCTGAGTGAAGGAGTCCAAACAATGAGCCAGAGTCATATTTCAGCTCCATGAAGTGTTTCTCATATCTTCCTTAATAGAGAATGTGCCTCCAAGGCACATTCTCTATTAAGCCGTTCCAATATGGAATTATATAAGGAATAGTAACAATCTCTTTTTGGAATAAGGCCCTAATTGTTCTATTGTTAGGTCGGTGCTCTGTATA
>NW_026549255.1:0-19556 GCF_027596085.1 Anoplopoma fimbria | reverse complement strand
ATGGAGAGAAGGGGGGAAAGTTGCTCGACAACGCCACCTGGGGAATTGCACCCCAGGAAATACAACCTTGGCCCTGTACTTTGGCCAACCAGAGGTCACACAGATTCGTTGCACGTTTTGTATAAAGGACGAGAGACGGACTTACAAAAGATATAATTTTATTTATTTACAGTAAGCAGAATTAACAGAGCTCAGGGATCTCAACAACCACTGAAGTGTCAAGTCAAAACCCCAAAGTAGAAATAAATACAACAGGCACAGAGCTAGGCTGTAGCGAGGCGGTCAGACTAAATCAACTCAAAACCACAAAAGAACCACTACAAACCAAATCAAAGCCTGCCGCCCGCTACACCAGCTCCTGTCCTGGAAACACAAGAAAGAAACACAAAATTACACTACTGTTGTGGCGAGACACTCAGGTTGTTAGACACTCAGGTTGTTACGACAATCATTTAAAACAGAGGACTATAATAAAACACACACATAACACCCCAAACACAAACCCAACAGCTATGTTAAACTAAACAGAAAATAATCAGTTGAACCCCAAAGCAATAGATCAGAAATAATAAGAAAATATTGATATGCTTAACCCCAAATGGGTCAACAAAACGCAACACAAAAATATATGTATGTATAGGATTTAACCCAAACAAATAAACTAAAGAACACAAACACAAAAAGATGAAAGGAAAAGCAGACAATTAACCAAACCGATAAGAGTTGTGGTGGGACTGGAAACTTAGCGCTGCGTGGGAATGCAACCGCCACATCGGACTGTGTGGAAAAAGGCAACGGTGCCGGAGCAGCCGAAGATGATGAAGACGACGGAGTGGATGGAGAAGACGGACGGATGGATGGAGAAGACGGAATGGCGACAGAGCGGCCGCCCCAGGACCGGAGGCCGTGGATGGTTTACGTTTGGGATCGCCAGGTGTAGGCTACGTCACAGAGCCGTGCAGGGCAGCTTCACCAGAGCACAGGAGGAGGAAGAAAAGCAAAAGCACCGCTGCGGCTCCAACAGCTACAGCAGGACAGAGAGCAGACGGCTAAGCACAAAGCTAACACAACCAGCAGGTTAACAAAAGAGCACGCTTACCCGAACGAAGAGAGCTTTACGCCCCGAAACTGATCACCGGCTGCGGCAACAGTACAGAGCGGATGCCACACTCCCCTCACTCTTCACAATGCCGCCCCGAACAACACGGCCAACAACGCTGGAAAGTTACAAAAACACTCGCGATCACTGGGCACCTGCTTGTCATCATAAAGTTGCACGAAAGTAGCGTCATGCCTACTCACCTTCAAGTGACTGAAGCACGCCACACCAACCGACAACAAACCAACAACTAACAGACGCCACACCGAGTCTTCGCCACGAGTGCCAGGCAGCAGTGTGCGCGCCAGAGAAGGCGCAGCACTTATACAGGTGAAACCACTCTGCAATCTGCCCACCAGAAATCACCTGAGTGGAGGAGGAGCAACACTCAACCTGCCACATTCCACCCCCACTCTCTGCGTCGTCGCCCCGACGGCAGACTATTTGTTAACCAAACCACCTAGGACCAAGGCCTAAACAGAACAGACTGTGCATTTACCACAGGACCTGCAAATTCAAGTACCCCATTACCCCTGATGCCCACCGGTTGGGGAAGACGATGAAGGTTGGAATGTTGACCGGCGGTGGAACGGCCAGTACGACGCCGAGTTGGCTGAGAAGAGCTAGGCTGACCACTAGAGGGCGGAGCCACAGAATGAACACGCTCTGGCTCCGCACTTGGGCCTGGACCTGGGTCAGGCCCAGCGCCTGCTGGAGTCATAGTAACAGGTCCCGTAGGGCAAGATCGAGCTAGTGCCTCAGTGGCGGAAGGTGCAGAACTGTCACGGGCCAGCAGCCATAGTTCCCCATCTTCAGGTGAGTCAGGGAAACCTATGGGCGCCGTCGGAGCGGGTGGAGGAAGCACCCTGGGAGGGCATGCACTGGACACAACCTGAGCCTTCAGCATATTCCGATGCACCTGCCGAGCCTTGTGGAGCTCCTCAGCAGGGGCAATGGTGTAAACTGCTCCACTGCCGGATGGGGCTTTCAGCACCTGGTAGAGCACTGGGCTCCACTTGTCGTGAAGCTTGTGTCGACCCCTGACACCAAGGTCTCGGAGATAGACCAGCCAGCCCACCTGCAAAGGGGCCTCTCGAACATGCCGATCATGTCGCTCCTTCCGTTGACCTGCAGCGGCCAACAACCTACCACGAGCATTCTCAAATGCCACTCTGAGCCTTGCCTGATGCTCGGTCATCCAGTTCTGTACGTCCCCTGGCTCAGGGTCCTGGACCCGGCCCAAAAGAAAGTCCACAGGGAGCCTGGGCTCTCGACCAAACATCAGGAAGAAAGGTGACTCCCCTGTACTTTGATGTGGCGTAGTGTTATAACAAAACAACACATGAGGAAGACAAGAAACCCAATCCCGCTTCCGGGAGACTGGCAAGGTTCGCAATAAGTCATGGAGCGTCCGATTAAAACGTTCGACCTGTCCGTTGCCGGCTGGATGGTAAGGAGTGGTTCGCGATTTGTCAACCTCGTACAAGCGGCAGAGCTGGTGGATCAGGGAACTCTCAAAGCTCCGACCCTGGTCGGAGTGAATGCGGCTTGGAACGCCGAACTGGAAAAACCATTCGGTCAGCAAGACCTGGGCAACCGTCACAGCACGCTGGTCCCGGGTTGGGACTGCCACAGTGTATTTACTAAACACATCGGTCATCACTAAAACGTTCTCCAACCCGTTCTGTGATGGTTCTAGCAATGTAAAGTCGATGGCGACAATCTCGTTCGGCCGGGACGCTAGCACGTGACCCATAAAGCTGTGGGGCACTGACCCTGAATCTTTGGCAACTTGGCAGCGTTCGCAGGTCTGGACCCACTCTTTGATGTCAGCAGACATTCTCGGCCAGTAACAGCGCTGTCGTACCAGTTCTGTGGTGCGCTCGATACCTTGGTGACCATGGTCTTGATGCAACTGGGTCAGGGTCTCCTTCTTAAGGACAGCAGGCAGAACAAGCTGGAGACACCCTTCCCCCATCTGAACGGAAAGTCCGGCGGTACAGTACACCACCTTGTTCGACCAAGCGGTCCCATTCTCTCAGGAGCGTCAAAGCTAAGGCAGGGAGTTGTTGCCTCTCCTCTTGAGTCGGTTTAACCCGCCTCCGCCAAAAGCGCAGAAAGTTGTCACCCAAGAGAGAATCTGCCTCCTGTAAGGAACAAAGGTCAGATGGAGAATGGCCCCGGAAGACAGACACCGCGGCCTGGGCTGCAGGTACCACTGGAGCCGAGACTGAAGCTGACTGGGGAGCAGTGGGATCGAAGTGCCAGGTAGCACCCGTTCAGCCAGACTGGACCCTGACAGATACTGCCGGGAGAGGGCATCAGCATTCCTATTGACGCGTCCCGAACGATACCTGATCTCGAAATCAAAGACAGCCAATTGGGAGGCCCACCGCTGTTCTACGGCCCCCAACTTGGCAGAATCCAGGTAACTCAACGGGTTGTTGTCCGTGAAGACCACACATTTATGCCCCAACAAATACTCCCGGAACTTCTCTCCCATCGCCCACTTGAGTGCAAGGAACTCCAGTTTCATCGAACTGTAATTTTCCATGTTGCGCTCCGTGGGTCGAAGCCCTCTGCTTGCGTACGCCACTGGCCGAACACCATCGTCAGTCTCCTGTGAAAGGACAGCTCCCAGGCCACTGTGACTTGCATCGATTTCCAAGATAAACGGGCGTGCAAAATCTGCATAGGCCAGCACTGGGGCCGAGACCAACTTCGCCTTCAAAGCTTCGAAGCTTTGCTCACACTGGGGTGTCCATGCAGAGCCCAAATCCCGCCCAGAGCCTCGCTTGGACCGGGTACCTGCATGCTCTGCCACCAACTTATGCAGGGGGCCTGCCAGCTTAGCGAACCCCTCCACGAACCGCCTGTAGTAGCTGGCGAACCCCAAGAACGAGCGCAGCTCTGACACATGGCAGGGCCGCTGCCATTCTGCCACCGCCTCAATCTTGGCAGGGTCCGTGGAAACGCCTCGGCTCGAGATAATGTGCCCCAGGTAACGGACCTCCTTTTTGAAAAAGGCACACTTCTCAAGTTTGACCTTCAAGCCTTCCCTCTGAAGCCGACTGAGGACCACCTCCAGTCGCTGCAAGTGTTGAGAGACAGAAGATGAAAATACAACAATATCGTCCAAGTACAAGAGCAAGGATTGACACTGTTGATCCCCAAACATCCTTTGCATTAATCTCTGAAAGGTGCTTGGAGCGTTGCACAAGCCGAATGGCATACGGTTAAACTCGAAGAGACCGAAAGGTGTACAAAAGGCTGTCTTCGACTTGTCCTGCTCTGTGACGGGGACCTGGTTGTACCCACTCGCTAAATCGAGGGTGGTGAACCAGCGAGCTCCAGCAAGGGAGTCAAGGCTTTCCTCGATGCGAGGTAAGGGAAATGCGTCCTTCCGTGTCTTGCGATTAAGCAGGCGGTAGTCAACACACATCCGGAGACTACCATCCTTTTTACGGACCAGGACAATGGGGGAAGCAAAAGGGCTATTGCTTTCCCGGATCACCTTAGCTTCAAGTAACTGGTCAATGTGAGCCTTCACCTCCTCGTACTCCGAAGGTGGTATCCGTCGGTACCGCTGTCTCACCGGAATCTCGTCCAGCAAGGGAATCTCGTGAGAGATAAGGTTGGTACAACCCAAGTCACCGTCGTGATTCGAGAAAATTGCCTGGTATTTCTGCAGCAGAGCATACACCTCACTCTGCTCTTGCTCGGCTAAAGCGGACAGGTCCCCAGCTTGTACCCCACCCGTTGTTGTGCCAGCAGCTGCATGGGATGAAACTGAGGCTGTAGTGAGCTTCACCTCAGTTACGCCAGCTGGTAGACTGACAACCTGCGCACTACTTAAAGCGCCAAGACCAACACGTGGGTAGAGAAGGACATCAGTCGTCCCCACATTGACCACTGGGACGTAAACTGTACCACGGGTAACCTGGACCACACAAGGAAAAGTCAGCAGCCCTGCTGGCAGGCCAGACTCTGTTGGTTCAAACAGCGCAGCCTGACCAGCCCGCTGCTCTGCACAGGTAGTTGCCACAAGCTTCAGTACTCCACCAGGTATTCGTATTGCCCGTCTCCCACGAACCCGGGCGGAACCAGTGATGTTTCTCTGATGTTCTGTGGTGGCCTGATGGCACCGTTGCAAGGCTTCAAGGACTGGGCCTGGGGCTTGAACCACCGACGGCGCATTGAAGAGGGCGGGGCCATACATGGCAAAGAGTTCACGATAGCATCGACGAATGATGTTGCTCCCCAAGATCCCCGGGAAGCAGATGCAGCATCAGGAGGGTCTCTCACCACCAGAATCCCACAACCAGGGACCACTTTTCCACACAAGGTCACATCCAGCTCCAAGTAACCGATGTACGGGATACAAAGACCATTAGCTGCCCGCAATTGCAGCCAATTACAAGACCGAAGGCGCTCTTGGCCCCATGATGCAAAATGTTCTACAAAGAAACTTTCAGGGATCGTAGACACCATGGAACCACTATCTAACAAGCATGAAACCGTGACCCCACCCATCAAGACATCAATATGGGGACACGGTGCCATTATCCGATCAATGAGGTCAGGTTGCGAGCCTCTAGCCTCCCCAACTGAGCTTTGGCTCCGCAGCTCAGTGGGCGTCAGTTTTCCGGCTGAAATGCAGGGCGGGAAAATCCAGCCCCAGTAGTAGGTCGACCAGTCAAAGAACCAGCACGGGGACGAGGGGGGGACTCGCTCCCCATCACAATCGCTGGCATAATGACCTGGCTGTTGACATCTTCTGCAGATCAAAGGCCCATTGCGAGGGGGCCGAGGTGGAAAAGGACGAGCCTGCAAAGAAGCCATGGTCTGGGCCAGTTGGTCAAGCTGTCCTTGTTGACGTTTCAAGAGAGCCTTCACTTCGCTCAACTCTGAGTCATGGGGTGAGACAAGAGGGGCGGGGCGAGAACTACCCTGCACTCCATACTGTAAACCGTGGGCCAAAGGAAGAGAGTGGCTACGTTCCCTAACACCCCTTGGAGAGCCCTCCCTCTCCCATCTAATGGCCTCTCCACGTGTGTCAAGCAGAGAAGCAGTGGGGTCGCGACGAATGAACTGCTTCAATTCCCTGCGAAGGGTACCATCAAGCACATGCTCCACGAACTGGTCGCGAAGAAGGATTTCTGCATTAGGCAGAGCATCAGGTGCTGACTGCTTGACACGCTCCATCAGGGCCATCAGAGCCAAGGAAAACTCTAACAATGTCTCCCCGTCCTGCTGCTTCCTGGAGAAGAAAGATTGCTGCAGGGTCACATATGAATGTACACAGCCATAAAGCTCAGTCAAGATGGTCAAAACCTCGTCAGGATCCTCCCTCTCCACACGGGGGCGATACTTTATCTCTTCTCTGGCCTCCCCTTCTAGGTGGTCAAAGATGAAGAAAGCCTGATCACGAACAGACAGGTGGCGGGCACGCATACACACCTGTAGCTCCTCTTTCCACTCAGCTATGCCTACACCTGTTCTGCCATTGAACATGGGACATCTACGCTCTCTAGGTATGACAACCAGCCGTTCAGTGACCCTGGAGCTGGCACCAGCAGCCGGAGCAACAGGAGCGGGGTCAGCCCTACTGGGACCGGCCTGGGAAGCATCTCTCGCTCGAGACAGCTGCTCGTTATCTGTTCTAAGCTGTGCCACTAGCTCTCTGAGCTGCTGCAGTTCCTCCTCCATAGCAACCGCAGAAACCACACTCACCAACTCAAAATGGAGACCTGATTTTACCAACTGGCAAAAAGGAAAGAAAGAAACAAAAGATATGCTGCCGCTCCGTCTTCACCACTGCCTCAACACACCACCACTTAATCCAACAAAAGCAAAAAGGGAAAGAAAAAAAAACAAACTCAAACTAATAACACAAATGAAAGTCACGTCTCTGTCCTCTAACAGTGCATCCTGTCGACAACGCCAACTTGTGGCGAAATGGAGAGAAGGGGGGAAAGTTGCTCGACAACGCCACCTGGGGAATTGCACCCCAGGAAATACAACCTTGGCCCTGTACTTTGGCCAACCAGAGGTCACACAGATTCGTTGCACGTTTTGTATAAAGGACGAGAGACGGACGTACAAAAGATATAATTTTATTTATTTACAGTAAGCAGAATTAAAGAGCTCAGGGATCTCAACAACCACTGAAGTGTCAAGTCAAAACCCCAAAGTAGAAATAAATACAACAGGCACAGAGCTAGGCTGTAGCGAGGCGGTCAGACTAAATCAACTCAAAACCACAAAAGAACCACTACAAACCAAATCAAAGCCTGCCGCCCGCTACACCAGCTCCTGTCCTGGAAACACAAGAAAGAAACACAAAATTACACTACTGTTGTGGCGAGACACTCAGGTTGTTACGACAATCATTTAAAACAGAGGACTATAATAAAACACACACATAACACCCCAAACACAAACCCAACAGCTATGTTAAACTAAACAGAAAATAATCAGTTGAACCCCAAAGCAATAGATCAGAAATAATAAGAAAATATTGATATGCTTAACCCCAAATGGGTCAACAAAACGCAACACAAAAATATATGTATGTATAGGATTTAACCCAAACAAATAAACTAAAGAACACAAACACAAAAAGATGAAAGGAAAAGCAGACAATTAACCAAACCGATAAGAGTTGTGGTGGGACTGGAAACTTAGCGCTGCGTGGGAATGCAACCGCCACATCGGACTGTGTGGAAAAGGCAACGGTGCCGGAGCAGCCGAAGATGATGAAGACGACGGAGTGGATGGAGAAGACGACGGAGTGGATGGAGAAGACGGAGCGGATGGCGAAGACAGGGCGGCCGCCCCAGGACCGGAGGCCGTGGATGGTTTACGTTTGGGATCGCCAGGTGTAGGCTACGTCACAGAGCCGTGCAGGGCAGCTTCACCAGAGCACAGGAGGAGGAAGAAAAGCAAAAGCACCGCTGCGGCTCCAACAGCTACAGCAGGACAGAGAGCAGACGGCTAAGCACAAAGCTAACACAACCAGCAGGTTAACAAAAGAGCACGCTTACCCGAACGAAGAGAGCTTTACGCCCCCGAAACTGATCACCGGCTGCGGCAACAGTACAGAGCGGATGCCACACTCCCTCACTCTTCACAATGCCGCCCCGAACAACACGGCCAACAACGCTGGAAAGTTACAAAAACACTCGCGATCACTGGGCACCTGCTTGTCATCATAAAGTTGCACGAAAGTAGCGTCATGCCTACTCACCTTCAAGTGACTGAAGCACGCCACACCAACCGACAACAAACCAACAACTAACAGACGCCACACCGAGTCTTCGCCACGAGTGCCAGGCAGCAGTGTGCGCGCCAGAGAAGGCGCAGCACTTATACAGGTGAAACCACTCTGCAATCTGCCCACCAGAAATCACCTGAGTGGAGTCTATTGAAGTGAACTCCAGTGTTCATGTCATCATTTCAAAAGTCAAACTACGGGAACCGCGTGGCCGGTTGAGACGCGCTTTTTAAAGACATGGAAGGACTTTACCTTTGTAGTAGGGCTGCTCTGGTCTATACGAGGCCTCATTTCATTAATATACAGACACATACATTTAACACCAGCTCTCGGGGCATAGTAAGCTATGCACATGGTGACGCTCGGCTATATAAACCCACTTAAATATGACAATAACAGAAAGAAATCATCCAAAATGTTAAAGAGGACAAATCTAATGGTTGATGACATTTCTAAACAGCACTTTGTTTTAATGTTGATGGATGATACAGATTCAGCTTTCCTTCTCCCACAGGTGATCTCCTGATTCAAGGTGATGGTTCTTCTTTGCCAGGGCTCTCTCTACCTTACAATTAACAAAGAATATGGAACTCCTTCCTAGGATCTGTGTTATTTGAGCATTACTGCGACCTTATGCTCTGGAGTGGTGATCACAAACGATTAGCTATCTTAACCCCTTAGTGTTAGGTTGTGTTAACATAAAGAATCTAGTAAATGTTAAGTTGTTGCATGTCATGATGAAACTACATGATTTAAAAGTGTTCATCCACAAAACATGGATTTATATAACAGAAGCTACATGTTACACTTTGGTTAATGTAGCAGACATCCAATCTGTTGTTTTTAGTGTACCCTGCTCTTCCTCTGACTGACCACAGGGTGGCGCTCCTTCTCTGTGATGTTTAATGTCACCACCAGCAGCAAACAGCAGCAGAAATCCACCATGTGATGAAGTTTAGTTTGAAGTCTGTCACACAGCCGTGTTGGAGGAGCTACTTTATGGGTGTGACACCTGATGTCACACATGTCTGTCAGCTGATACAGCTGCACTATGTGGTCATTCTTCATACAGATGTTCATGGTCACAGTGATCACACTGAGGAGCTACTGGTTCACTAGATGTCAGCTGATTGGGAACCAGTTCCTAACAACATAACTCATAAAGATTTCCTTTGAGAAACAGATCTCACTAAAGTCTTCCAAATGAAACATGCCTCCTTAATAATAAGGAGCATTATGGGGTTATATGAAGAAACAGCTGCTTTGAACCCTAAATAAGTGGAGACAGCCTGATGTTTCCGCTGCAGTGGCTGATGGGAGGAGTGAGGACCTGTTAGAAGCCACGTGGCCCTCGTCTGATCTCACAGCTCGTCCTTGTTTGGCCTCAGCTGCATCAGAGCGCCACTTCTCCCCAGGTTCCCCAGAGGAAACACCGCTGCACAAAATGCTTTTCCTCCCAGCTGCTGCTCTGTGCTGTCTGTGTTCAGGTGAGTGTTTCCAGCCAATCAGGAGCCAACAAGCTCCACCTCTAACAAACACTGTTCACTCACCTTCATCCACCTGTCTGTTTCTCTACAGCGCTGGTTGCCATGGCAGCAGAGCTGATCCAGGATGATTTAACATTGACCAGGAGAGTTGGTGGGAAAGTCTCCTTCAGCTGTCGAGGCACTGACCAGTGTGGCAATAATTATGTATACTGGTACCAGAAGAGAGACTCAGAAACATTCACACTGATTCTTGATATTGTTAAGAGTAATGGTAACATAGATAAAGGTTACAATCATCCTCAGAAAGATGATTTCTCAGCTGTGAATAAACAGAACGGCTATGAGTTGGAGATCAAGAACGTTAAACTCACTCATTCAGCCTCTTACTACTGCTCCTGTTGGGTGAGAGTTGGTCTCCACAGTGAGAAATGATTCCTGCAGCCTGAACAAAAACCAACAGATGAACAGATGTCAAACAGCGTCTGTGACAGGAAGAGAGCCGTAAACCACAGCTCAGGTTCACATGTTTCACCTCCATCTCAGCCACCAACCCTGTCTCCTAAAAATGACGTTCCCCTGAAACTAAAACGCATTCTCAATTGAACAGAAACGTAATATCTCACCGATTACGTTTGTGTTTGACGTTTACAAATACGTTTCTAATCAACCTATATTTGCCCTTTGTTTTCTTGTTTGCCTATAATTTTTGTGAACATGAGGATGAAATACATTTAAAAGTGTTAAAATTTGAGAAAAATCTATCAAATCATTTTCAAACATCATTTTCTTCAAGACCAAATCTAAAAGTTCTGGTTTCATCCAATTTTGTGAGAATATTAAGAGAATAATGGTAAAATTGTCAACATGGTGTAACCATAAAAACTTAGTACCAAGTTATAAAACTTGCTGATAAAATGTGAAATTCCCTTCAAAATGACCTTGAATATACTTTGGCATAATCTTACACAAGTACTTTCTAATACTAAATAATAGTAGTGAAACATCATTGTTTAGAATATTTTAATTAATAAGGGGAATCATGTCTGCAAGGTCAACCTCTTGAAATGTCAAGTGGTGTAACCGCATTTTAGGGGCCATTTTGTAAATATTGTGCCAGAAGATCATGTGACAGGATATGATGTCACAGAGAAGGACCCCTGAAGACACTGACTGCTACAAGTCAAGGTTAGTAACTCTCTCTGAAATTTTACATAATTAAGCTTTTTTAAGCCATGGCCAGGCTTGTTAAGGTTACATGTCAAATGGTATGACCTCGGTAAAAAAAATATTAAACAATTTTTATCAAAGTTATTATATTTAATGTAAAACATGTGTTTAAATGTTCACACCAAGGTTAAGTGTTGACCTAGGTGTCCTTAATAATGCCTGCAAATTTTGGTTTTAAACTGAAATGTCAAATGGTGTAACCGGTTACACCATTTGACATCCTCCTAAAAAGGAAGATGTCAAATGGTGTAACCGGTTACACCATTTGACATTTCAATTAAAAAACAAAATTAGAGGGCCAATTTGATAAATTTAGGGCCAAAAGCTGTATATGTGATGCTGATTATAATATTTTTTTATAGTTTAAATAGTGACTCCTACTGTTCAATATAAACAGCAGGTTAAAATGTGTTTTTTTTTCTCCATGAATTTATCGATAGATTAATTTGTTTGTTTATTTGTATTTGTTTAATTATTCATTTGGTTAATTATTTAATTATTTATGTATATATCTAAATATGTATTTATTAATCCATTCATTCATTTGAATTCACATTTCTATAATACTGTACATTGTAGCCTATGTAAGCCTATGTAATGCAAACAATAAGCTTTCTATCCTCTTGTCCCTTAACAGATGGCTCTTTCAAGTAAAGAAAAGGTGGCTCGCCACAGAGCACGACTCAATGCAGACCCTGCTGCAAGGGCCACTTACCTGGCCAAAAGAAAGGAAAGGTAGTACACACATGCGTAAATACACACACACACGTTTCATGTGAAGGACTGCCAGTGTAAAGTCAGTGATGTAGATGTTCTGAAAGGCTAGTGGAAATGAGAAGTGTGAGGTGGTAATGAAGGATAAGTTTTAGTTCTAGACATAAAAGGCTAATTGTTTTTTTTTCTGTTGTACTCTTAGTTATCAAAGGAGGAAAAGAGAGGGAAAAATTACGAACACCCCAGTAGCGGCACTGCCAAAGCAAAAACAGAGGAAGTTGAGGGAAAAGTGGAGGCAGTCGCAGAGACAGTACAGGAACGCACACAGGGTACTTGCCGATGTGCTGAACCTGACTCCTCCATCACTAAATTCGTCAGCGGATGATGGCTGTGTGTTCACATAGATTTCTCAGAGAATTACAGCTGCAAGTTAAATACCCCAGGCTTTTCACTTTGCTGGCAAACCTACCCTGACACCTGCGTAGTATACACAGCCAATGGAACCCACACCTATGCCACCATCTCTGACTGTCTCCGCCATGATGAGCGTGCGGTGTGGGCCCATTTGGAGCCAGTGTTGAGGGATGCCATTGCTAGGCCACCTTCCTCCCTCCATGTCTTCAGCGATGGACCTGTTACCCAATATAGGAACAGGAAGAATTTTTACCTCCTCAGCACTGTGCCCTTTCTGAGCGGATTCCAGAAGATCAGCTGGAATTTTAGTGAAAAGGCACATGGGAAAGGCGCCCCTGATGGAGTTGGTGGGGCTGTAAAGCGCCTTGCAGATACAGCGGTGCAGAGAGGGAAAAGCTTACAGTCTCCTGAGGACTTTTACCAATTTCTAAAAGACCAGACATCAAGTGTCACATACTTTTGGATTTCTGAGGATGCCATTGAAAGGTATGATGACAAAGTCCCAGCAGTTGTCCCTGCTGTGAAGGGTACGATGAAACTACACCAGGTGACCTGCGAGAAGCCAGCCTCAATCCGCTACAGGGACATTTCCTGTTTCTGTGCGAGGCCTGCTATTTGCAGGTGCTATAATCCATCAGCGGTAGATTTCAGTGATCTCCCCTCAACATCAGTTGGCCTTGAAGATCAAAGAGGGAAGTTTGCTCTGGTCAAATATGAGGGTAAACCGTTTGTAGGACAGATTCTTCAGGTGGTGGGTGATGAGGTTCAGGTTTCTTGCATGAAACAGCTAAATGGCAAAAATGTTTTCACCTGGCCTGACCCACCTGATGACCTCTTCTACTACCAGTCTGATGTGCTCCACATGTGTGCTGAACCAGAGCCTGTGAACTGCCGCCATTCAAAGCTCACAGTAGATGACTGGAAACAATTCCAGTCTCACAGCCATAAGCTATGATATTTTTCCCACAATAATTTTCTTGTCAGGATAGGGATGTTTGTGTTCACAACCTATTTGTGACACTGTTAATGTATATGAATTGTTGAAAAATGAAATGTTTACACTCACATTCACACACACACACACACACACACACACACACACACACACACACACACACACACACACACACACACACACACACACACTGTTTGTTCATTGTCCGCTGTTCATTCATCACTGTTTGTTCATTGTTTTGGTAAATTAATATAATATGAAAAATAATATGAGAACATATTAAAACATTAATTAATTTTACCTTGATGACTATTTATTTGTTTTTTTCTGTGTCTGTTACTTATTCTTTGGCTGTATAAGCAATATGGTCATTTGGGGTAACCGATTTATGTCAAGTGGGGTAACCACTATTTTTCACAAAAATCTCATATTGTACAAAAAAGTTAATATGGATGAGACTTCAGCATTCTACTACACTATAACAATGTGTTTTTAAACCATTTTTACCCAACTGGTCAAGGAATAGGCAGAAAACATTAATGTTTACAACATACTGTCCTGCTCAGTACAACAAAAAGTCCATATAATCTAAATCTAAAAATAATTATAATAAAAACTATTTCATGTGATATTTAAAAATGTATTACTTGTTTTCATGAGTACACTTACATAGAATCTAGGAGGGTGAAATATTGAATATTTGTCATTTATTTATGGTTACACCATTTGACAATATAAAGGGCCATTAGTTCTGTATTTGGTTAAAAATGGTAAAAATGTCATGTCAAATACTATGAAACCAACAGAAATGCAAAATATACATTCTAACGGTCCTTGGGCATGTTGTTTTAATAGGTTTGAAACATATTTTTGAAATGGTCATCATGCCAAACCTTATTTGTCACTGAATCAGCCCGTTCCTGTCGTTGTGTCTCGTGAGTCTCGTCTCGTGAGTCTCGGCTCGTGAGTTTCGACAGTTGCTCTCGTGCAGTTCAGTCGAAGTTCCAAACTCTAGCGTCCAAGTTCTTGCGCATGCGCGTTACAGCTGTAAGCAAACTTTCTTATTTCAGAGTAATGTATAAAAATGACCGGATTACGACATCCTAGAAGCTTATTTTAGCAACAAACAGTCGATAAAGTCCGACTTTTTATATGAAACATTAAATGCGTTGAAATCACGTCTACGTGTAGACCACATTTCAACGACCAGTTGAATACTTTACATAAATACTATAATATATAGAATATGTTAATATCGTCTCTCTTACAGCCTTACGTTACAACAGAACACATTATCAACCAAATGGTGTTTTGTGACATGTTGAAGTTGTAACCGTGTTTAAGCCGGTTGAAAAGACGTCTAAAAGACATCTATAGACGTTTAGACCCGATTTCAACCAGTTTTAGACCAGATTTAGACGTCTAAATCCCGTCTAGTGTTCACTGGGTCAGGCCTAAAAGTAAGTTGCACTACTGTTGCAGCGGTGCACTGATGGAGGCCGCCATCTTTAAAAGCGACGTCACACATTAGGTCACGTGCAATGGATCTCACATTTAGCGGAAACGCCCCTGGTTCCAGCCAGAGGTTCTAGCTAGTGTTGCCGTTGCTTAGCAACAGTTGGGGGCGGGGCTTACGTTACAGTCATGGGTTTAATATGTGACATCATCGTCTTTGATGCTTTGATTTGATTCTTTGAATATGTAGGCTTAAACATTATATAGTCTTAATGCTCCCACGGATTGAATCACAACAGGACCTCTCTCGAGTGTTCAACAACACACAAGTCATTCAGTTTAAACGAACGTGAAAACAGGGAGTTCTCACAAGCGGAAACATTTTCAGCCATAACCACACAGCAACAAGCACCATGGATACGTCACCAACACCACAGACCGAAGACAGGATGAAGGTCAGGTACATTATTCACACGCTGATCGAAACCTTTTTAGAAGGATGACGGCGAAACAGTGGAAAACGTTGAAAACAGGCACCGCAGATGACACCACCAAAATTCTCCTGGCAGAACTGCTTTTGGAGATAATAACAACAGTGTCAAAATCCATCCAGACAGCCGTTACAAACAAAGGTGAAGAGGTGTGTGAAGAAGATTTGAAGGCCAGTGTGGGGGAGACGGTCACAAAGGCTTTTTCGGATGTCCTGAACGTCCAAGACCAAGAGCAGTGTGCCAGCTCAGAAAGCTTGGCAAAGTTGATAAGCGCAGAGGTTTCAATCAGTGTCAAATCTGCCCTCTCCACTGTTGAAGATCCTGTAATTATTCAGCACTTCACTAACCCCCGCAGGCTCAACACAATGGTTTGTAATACCATCAAAATGTTAGAAGCATTCACAGCCAAGATGAAACCCAAGTTCTTACCGCGCACACGTAGGCAACGAACAAAACCGACCAGCTCCCAGGAACAACAGGACGATAGTGTGGCGTCAGGTGATGACCGGTCTGCTTCACCGTTGGAATCCATGGAACCAGACCTCTCAGAGCCTGATGACCGCTCTCAGTCCTCAGATACAATTGTAGGACAAGAAAACCTGGAATTTGTCACATCAACCCCTGTGCTTGATTTCAAAACAATTCAGTCAGTCAAAGACATAATTGAGAAGGAGCTGAAAGAAATCATGGATCCTCTCCTGGATGACATACCGGACCCCGAGTATGAGCGGCTGGAATCTGAGAGCTCTCGGGAGGCTGAAGACGTGGCAGAAAACATCGCTGAGGCCATTGCTGAGATAGAGATCAGTTTAGAGGAGAGATTCTGCTGCTCCAAGTCCAAAGCCTGAACAGTCTATGAAAGGAATTGGAAGCCAAATCAAGACCTTTCTTGCAAAGCGATTTGCCAAGACATGGCTACTACTTCTGGTGGAACAACTGAAGGCCAAATTCCACCATAACTCCAAAGACAAAAGCGGCTACTCACCGCTGTCAGGCTTAACTTCCATCGTCGATCAACTCGTGAAAGAGGACGACGAGAGACCACAGGCCAGAAATGAGGTTTCTGCGTTTCCGATGTTCAAGAAAATGTCAGAAGGTAAAGCCCTGATCTTCACACAGGAGCTGAGTGATCTCCTCTACAAACACATCGCACAGTGGATGGCGGCCGTTGACGTCCCAAAACAAACAAGGAACAGAAATTCTCGTAGGACAGTGAACATCCCTGAGTCACATGCGGACGTGTATGCCACGATACGGAGCAAAGTGCTGGTTTTCTTGAGACTGCAGTGGTGGTGGCAGAACACTCAGGTCGACGGCCACACTCAAAGACTGAGAAACGCTATAGCGGAAGCTGAGTCACTGGAACTACCAAAGTCACCAGTCAGCGTCATCGAGAAGAGCGTACCCTCACCAACTAGCGCCGAACCACAGTCACCGTTCGTCGACATCCAGACCAGCGTACCCTCGCCAGCTCTTGTGGAACCTTCCCAAGAAGCAACAGCACAGGCAGAAAAGAAGAGAATGGCCATTGAGATTATCGCGGAGATGCTGGTTTCAAGGGTATTCAGGAAAGCAAAAGTGACCTGGACCACAGCAAACCCCGAGGCCATCATGAGGATCATGTTTGAAAGGATATGGGCCGCAGTCAAGGATGTTGATTTCAACGTCACCTCGAAAATCTTGAAAAAACTCGTCAAGGCCATTTTCCAGGAACTGTGCAGGAAGTGGGGCTCTGCAGAAATGGTGCTGCTCTCCATGAAAATGTGGGAACCAGCGCTTGAAAACTGCATTGTCTCTGCTGTAAAAGAACACCTGACGCCACGGCCAAAAAAGAAGAGCCCCATCTGCAGGTTCTTATTGGGTGTGTGCGAAGTCCTCACCATCATCTGCTTGAGTTGCAGCTACGCCGTTGTATAGGTGAAATGCAACAAATAGGGTTTTCTCCGGGTGCTCCGGTTTCTCCCACAATCATCAAATGAAGAAAAAAATCTCTAAAGTGTTGTATTCATCTTGAAGGAAGAAAACTGCCAGTCCCTTTTTTTTCCTTTAAAATGAATTCAACCAAGAGCTCCAGTCCTGCCTTACATCCGGTACCGTCTCCTCCACTGTGCTCCGTCTTTCATCATAGAGGGACTGAGACCATTGGAGCAGGAGGTGACCTACATGTGGGGCAGGACTTGAGCTCTAAGAAATGGGTTTACCCCGGGATCTCCGGTTTTCCCCCATTCAGTGTAACATCTAATAACTGATTCAATAAATAAATGAAATTAATTTTAAAAAATGCATATCTCACTTTTCATACGCTGTAAGAGGTGAACTATTCTGATTCAGTGAATTTTACCTTCATATACCGTACAAATGAAGTACCAAAATAAGTACAAATAAAAAAGGGTGGTCTTTTGCAACAGATTTTCCTTTTTTCATATGAAAACCACTCGCACCAGCGTTAATGTAATAATCATGACCCAAAATAGTAAGTAGATACTTTAGTGCTAGGGATGTCAAGCTGACCTGTGCTAAACGGTTCATTTTTATATAACCAAATTAACATCTAAATGAATCTTCTTTACTGTTATAGAGTCACTCTTAGAGCAACATCCAATCACAAAATCAATACATTTCAGAGTTTCACACAGTTGCTGCATATAAAATCTACATTTTCTCAGATCTCTCAGTGTTGGTGTGCAACATTCTGCTGGGAGAGGTGAGTCCAGATGCAGCTGTCAACACAGAGCTCTGCCTTGACAAAGATTACATGTTTGGTATTACATATAAACTTGGTGATGAAGGTGTTATACACAAGTAAACATGTGGAATTAAATAGTCACCAGAGCCCTGAGGCTCTGCGCCGCGCTGCTACACAGAGCGCTGTTCACAAATGTATGCAAAGATTATTATTATTGAATATGTCATGCGTCAAAATTGACCGAAATTTGACAACAATCTCCACGGGGGTCCCAAATAAAACAGCCATCAAATGTGAAGAGGATCAGATGAATTGTTCGCGAGATATGTGAAGAACACACGGATAGATGAACAGACAGATTCCGTGCTTTAAATGAGGTATTCTTAAAATGTATCAAATTATTAACCAAGGTAAAAGAAAATATTTTGTTTTCAAGGCCACTTCACTGTTCGATACCAGACTACTCAGAGCAAAATCACAAATTGACTCTGTCAGAATTGATTTCAACACTTTCAAAGTGTATATATGCGAGTTCATTTAACTCTTTTTGGAGAGTTGGTACCTTTAACACTAATTTAGTGTTATTACTGACTCTTTTTGGAGTGAAAATGTAACACTTCTTAACACAAACCAGTGTAAGTTCATCTGATTAATTCTCTAATGGGATCGTTTGTTAAATATACAAGTGTTACTCGCCTCGCAACACTGTAAGGTGTGAATATTTCTCTTCTTAATAACTAAATACTACTTGGAAAATAAAGTTTGCTTGTGTAAAGAGAGACACATTATTTTAAATCAAGTGCCCCACATAAACATATAAAAAAATAAATCAGAACATATGGAACAATACGGAACAATGTATGCTCTCTCAATATCATATCATTGCCTTTCAAACTTTTGGTTCGTGACAGCTTTCATTTAATAATAATAATAATAATAATAATAATTTAGTGAAAAACAACAGCCCTGCATTAACTACTCCTGTAACAAATTGGTAATTATTACAGCCTTTTCTGAAACAGTTTTAAGTTGTGGTAAATTAAACTACCTTGAAATTGTTAGGCTGCCGTCAATATTTTTAAATGACCACAGAGGTGAATTCCTTTATTTCAGGATTCCTACTAATTTAGATGTAGTTTACTGATAATGTACTTATTAAAGCATGCAACCTTTTGAGGGGACACTAACATTGTGCAATGACTTTTCTTTGCAAGGATGGACTCTGACTTTCCAAGGATGACTGTCCTTGAAATACACAGGCCGCTTTGCAACTTCCCAGATACTTCGCCCCCAAACATAATGGAAACATAAACAGAAAGGCAATGTACATATACAGGTTATTAAAGTATGCTTTGCATTTAGAAGGACTCTGTGTTCAAATATTTAAAAACGCTGAAATTTACGGCGTCTCTACGCCACTCCTCCGCAGTCCAATTATGGTCACTTCCGTTCTCCGTTTTTTTTTTGAAGAAAACAACAGAAATCACTTGCGTCGTAACCTGCCGGGCAGCCGAGGACAGCGTTGTTTTCCCCTCCAAAGGGGCGTTCCCTAAGGATGTGACGTCACGTGAAAACTATGAATAGGCTTCGCTCATTCTCTTTGACCGTTTCTCTGCGTAACCCATGGGAGAATTTGCTTCCTCATCAAGGGGGACAGCCCCAACAATAGGTCAACAGGTAGGCGCGGATGACATCCATACAGTTAGTGGTGTGGTGAAAAAACCTGTGGCTTCAGGTTTGGTGCAATTATAC
>NW_026549254.1:0-396 GCF_027596085.1 Anoplopoma fimbria | reverse complement strand
CTCAACCTCCTCTAGCTAGCATAGCTAGAGGAGGTTGA
The DNA here is from genome assembly GCF_027596085.1 of Anoplopoma fimbria. Classification (NCBI taxonomy): domain Eukaryota; kingdom Metazoa; phylum Chordata; class Actinopteri; order Perciformes; family Anoplopomatidae; genus Anoplopoma; species Anoplopoma fimbria. The sequence continues at coordinate 358 of NW_026549254.1, read as the reverse complement.
GCCGTCTGGGAGCTAGAGGAGGCGTCCCGGTAGAATCCCGGTGACCGGGAAATAGGTTCCGGCGATCACCGCGCATTGCATGCCGGGTAGATTTTATTTATTTATTTAATCTTTGTTTAATGTTTTATTATCTTTATTTAATGTTTCGCGTTTGTCACAGTCGCGGTGCAGTGACGTCACGTCATGATGTTTTCACGGATGTTTATCTGGACGGCTCATCCTCCTGTATACCGGTGTGCCGGATTACCGGTGTTTTTCACGGTACCGGTACCGGTGGACCGGCCGGCTCAACCTCCAGCCGGTCTTTTAGCACACTAAAACGGCGTAAAATGACCTCCAGCAGCCCAGGAGGAAAAAA
>NW_026549253.1:0-1028 GCF_027596085.1 Anoplopoma fimbria | reverse complement strand
GTGCTTGTTGGAAGGTCGACCAGCTTTGGAAACCCCATCAACCCACAGCTTTCCAACATCGGATTGGTGTTGTGTACAACCATTTCTCTTTTAAAATAACACAAGGGGCTGTGTTGGTTTGTCAACGACAATTCATTCTGACTCAAGACGCCAAGGTGGCGGAAATGATGAATGCATTTAAAGGCTTTTGGTTGCCAAAAAAAGCACAACAGTTTAGATAACTCACAGACCGGATTTTACAACTCTGGAAACTAATCATTGCAACAACTACTTATTGTTTGGTCAAATCCTACAATCCCGATGTAAACATTAGAAATATGGCCTTAGGGAGCAGGCATTTGATAAAATACTGAACTACTATTGCAACAGCAGCATTTGTTAGCCCCTACATTATCAACCAGTGTAATCTTACCATGTGCCTGTATACAATTGGCATACACGTTTGTCGCTACAGTAATTGTTTGTAGGAAGTCTTTCAAAAGAATTTCTTTACTTGCCTTATCCCAAATCCTCTGTAATCCTCCCAAATCCTCTGCTGACGTTAGTAAAATTCTTGAGTTACCCTTTAGCGGTTGCTTTGTCATTGTTAGCTTCTTTGTCACTGGTATTGGTAGTGGTTCCATGGTGTAATGGTTAGCACTCTGGACTCTGAATCCAGTGATCTGAGTTCAAATCTCAGTGGAACCTGATTTTAAGCAAGAGCAAAGGTCAAACAATGCAAACTCTCACTGAAAGGAGCATGACAGGAAACAGGCCTTATACCGACAACAGTGCGTTGGCGGTTGCATCTTGCTTCAGGTACAAGTGAGACCGGAAACAACTGAGGAGTCTCTTGATCTTCTCCTGAGTGAGTATTGACAGGGAGTTCAATGGTTTCGACTTTAATGATGGTTTTACAACTTGAATTCTGTCTTGTAACCACCATAAAAAAGAGGTTTCACTGCGATTTGTACTCAGGTTCCTGCGGTTAGAGTCGAGTGTTCTTCATCAAGAGGCCAGTTTACTCCATCAGAAGTGCTTGTTGGAAG
>NW_026549252.1:0-454 GCF_027596085.1 Anoplopoma fimbria | reverse complement strand
AGAGAGCAGGAGAGAGAGGAGCGCCATCGCTAGCTGCTAAGCTAAATGAGGCTAGCTAGCGGAGTGTTCAAGTGTTTTAAGTGTAAGACAGGTAATTAGCCGCTATAATAAAGAATGTCACACAATTCACTAGTTTTCGCTGGAGCTGCGAAAAGTACGCTATCAACTACGCTGAGAACCGGAAGTGAGGCAACACGCTTACCGCAGTACGTCAGCACGTCCAATCAGCAGGCCTAAATGTTAGTAAAATATCCTCACCTTTGAAAAATATCCTCACTTTCTAAAAATATCTTCACTTTGGTAAAATATCCTCACCTTGGTAAAATAATCTCCTCACTTTTGAAAAATATCATCCCTTTAGTAAAATATCCTCACTTTTTAAATATATCCTCATGTTAGTAAAATATCCTCACTTTCTAAAAATATCCTCACTTTTGAAAAATATCCTCACTCA
>NW_026549251.1:0-721 GCF_027596085.1 Anoplopoma fimbria | reverse complement strand
TTTTTTTTTTAAATTAATTTTTAATTTTTTAATTTATTTATTTATTCATTTTTAAATTCAATAACTTTATTGAGACATTTGTTCATACATATAAAACACAATATATTTATATATATATATATATATATGTATATATTTACATTTTCAAGTTCTTATTTTTAAAATAAATAAAATAAAAAATGAAAAATAAAAATAAAATAAAACAAGTATTATAAATAAGCAATAAAAAAAACAGTAGAAAAAACAACAATAACTGAAATACTATATTTACAGACAGAGAAAAAACAACAACTATTTCAACTACTTTTAACTTTTTTAACCATTATTGCACAGTGCAATGTATTGCACAGGTTTCTATTGTCATGTTATTATGTTATTATTGTCCTGTGGTCATGTGGTCTGCTGGGAGCAGAGTTGGTTGTGCAGCCTGACAGCAGCAGGAAGGAAGGACCTGCGGTACCTCTCCTTCACACACCGGGGGTGAAGCAGCCGGTGGCTGAAGGAGCTGCACAGAGCTGCCAGGGTGTCCTGCATGGGGTAGGGTATGATGATGGCTTAATGTAAATTTATATTATCTTTATTTAATGTTTCATTCTCTTCATTTAATGTTTTATTATCTTTATTTAATGTTTCGCGTTTGTCACAGTCGCGGTGCAGTGGCGATCACGTCATGATGTTTTCACGGATGTTGATCTGGACGGCTCATCCTCCTGTATACCGG
>NW_026549250.1:0-1404 GCF_027596085.1 Anoplopoma fimbria | reverse complement strand
ATGGTATATGGTGTTTGGTATATGGTATATGGTATTTGGAATATGGTATATGGCATTTGGTATATGGTATTTGGTATATGGTATATGGAATATGGTATATGGTATATGGTATTTGGTATATGGTATTATGGTATGTGGTTTTTTGTATATGGTATTTGGTATATGGTATATGGTGTATGGTGTATGGTATTTGCAATATGGTATATGGTATATGGTATTTGGTATTTGGTATATGGTATATGGTATTTGGAATATGGTATATGGTATTTGGTATTTGGTATATGGTATATGGTATTTTGTATATGGTATATGGTATTTGGTATTTGGTATATGTTATTTGGTATATGGTATATGGTATATGGTATATGGTATTTTGTATATGGTATATGGTATTTTGTATATGGTATTTGGTATATGGCATTTGGTATATGGTATTTGGAATATGGTATATGGTATTTGGTAGATGGTATTTGGTATTTGGTATTTGGTATATGGTATTTGGTAAATGGTATATGGTATATGGTATTTGGTATTTGGTATATGGTATATGGTATATGGTATATGGTATTTGGTATATGGTATATGGTATTTGGAATATGGTATATGGTATATGGTATATCGCATTTTGGTATATGGTATATGGTATATGGTATATGGTATTTGGTATATGGTATATGGTATTTGATATATGGTATATGGTATTTTGTAAATGGTATATGGTATATGTTATTTGATATATAGTATATGGTATTTGGTATTTGGTATTTGGTATTTGGTATATGGTATTTGGAATATGGTATATGGTATATGGTATATGGTATTTGGACTTGGAATATGGTATATGGTATTTGGTATATGGCATTTGGTATATGGTATTTGGGAATATGGTATATGGTATTTGGTATTTGGTATATGGTATTTGGATTTGGAATATGGTATATGGTATTTGGTATATGGCATTTGGTATATGGTATTTGGTATATGGTATATGGTGTTTGGTATATGGTATATGGTATTTGGAATATGGTATATGGCATTTGGTATATGGTATTTGGTATATGGTATATGGTATATGGTATATGGTATATGGTATTTGGTATATGGTATTATGGTATGTGGTTTTTTGTATATGGTATTTGGTATATGGTATATGGTGTATGGTGTATGGTATTTGCAATATGGTATATGGTATATGGTATTTGGTATTTGGTATATGGTATATGGTATTTGGAATATGGTATATGGTATTTGGTATTTGGTATATGGTATATGGTATTTTGTATATGGTATATGGTATATGGTATATGGTATTTGGTATATGTTATTTGGTATATGGTATATGGTATATGGTATATGGTATTTTGTATATGGTATATGGTATTTTGTATATGGTATTTGGTATAT
>NW_026549249.1:0-557 GCF_027596085.1 Anoplopoma fimbria | reverse complement strand
TAAAACATTACCACATTACCCCATGCAGGACACCCTGGCAGCTCTGTGCAGCTCCTTCAGCCACCGGCTGCTTCACCCCGGTGTGTGAAGGAGAGGTACCGCAGGTCCTTCCTTCCTGCTGCTCAGGCTGCACAACCAACTCTGCTCCCAGCAGACCACATGACCACAGGACAATAATAACATAATAACATGACAATAGAAACCTGTGCAATACATTGCACTGTGCAATAATGGTTAAAAAAGTTAAAAGTAGTTGAAATAGTTGTTGTTTTTTCTCTGTCTGTAAATATAGTATTTCAGTTATTGTTGTTTTTTCTACTGTTTTTTTTATTGCTTATTTATAATACTTGTTTTATTTTATTTTTTATTTTTCATTTTTTATTTTATTTATTTTAAAAATAAGAACTTGAAAATGTAAATATATACATATATATATATATATATATATTGTGTTTTATATGTATGAACAAATGTCTCAATAAAGTTATTGAATTTAAAAATGAATAAATAAATAAATTTAAAAAATTAAAAAAAAAATTTTTTTTAAAATCTACCCG
>NW_026549248.1:0-553 GCF_027596085.1 Anoplopoma fimbria | reverse complement strand
CGGGTAGATTTAAAAAAAAAAAAAAAATTTAATTTTTAATTTTTTTAAATTTATTTATTTAAAATTCAATAACTTTATTGAGACATTTGTTCATACATATAAAACACAATATATTTATATATATATATATATATATATATGTATATATTTACATTTTCAAGTTCTTATTTTTAAAATAAATAAAATAAAAAATGAAAAATAAAAATAAAATAAAACAAGTATTATAAATAAGCAATAAAAAAAACAGTAGAAAAAACAACAATAACTGAAATACTATATTTACAGACAGAGAAAAAACAACAACTATTTCAACTACTTTTAACTTTTTTAACCATTATTGCACAGTGCAATGTATTGCACAGGTTTCTATTGTCATGTTATTATGTTATTATTGTCCTGTGTCATGTGGTCTGCTGGGAGCAGAGTTGGTTGTGCAGCCTGACAGCAGGAAGGAAGGACCTGCGGTGCCTCTCCTTCACACACCGGGGTGAAGCAGCCGGTGGCTGAAGGAGCTGCACAGAGCTGCCAGGGTGTCCTGCATGGGGTAATGTGG
>NW_026549247.1:0-332 GCF_027596085.1 Anoplopoma fimbria | reverse complement strand
AGGGCCTTTGGTCTAATATCAACTAGTTTCCTTGTGTTTTCATGAAAACATGATACTTTCATCACTTTTAGATGCATTTACAGCTTTTCTGCTGCCAAAAGACGTTTCAGCCTTAAAATAGACCAAAAGTGTCTTTTCTGACAGGAAACCATACTTTACATGAGTTTCTTCAAGTAAGGGCCTCTGGACTAATATCAACAAGTTTCCTTATGTTTTCATGAAAACATGATACTTTCATATCTTTTAGATGCATTTCCGGCTTTTTTGCTCACAAAAGTCGTTTCAGCCTGAAAATACCCCAAAAGTGTCTTTTCCAACCATGAAATCATACT
>NW_026549246.1:0-1157 GCF_027596085.1 Anoplopoma fimbria | reverse complement strand
ATTATTTGCAATTTCAGGTCCTTTTCAGGAAAAACTAGAGTTAACAGTGCAAAAGGCTACTATTTGCCACTTTACAGCTACCAAAACATATTTCTGCAGGATAGTCACTGAAATGTGGATAATGTAATGGTTTCCATCAAGAAACTGTCTCTAAACAGCAGTATTTGCAATTTCAGGTCATTTTCAGCTAAAACTGTGGGTAATGCCACACATTCTGCCAAAAGCTGCTATTTATCACTTTACAGCTCCCAAAACACATTTCTGCAGGATAGTCACTGAAATTTGGATAGTGTGAAAGAATACATAGTTTACATGGTTTCCATCAAGAAATGGCTCTAAACAGCATTACTTGCAATTTCAGGTCATTTTCAGCTAAAACTGTGGGTAACGCCACACATTCTGCCAAAAGCTGCTATTTATCACTTTACAGCTCTCAAAACACATTCCTGCAGGATAGTCACTAAAAAGTAGGATAATGTGAAAGAATACATAGTTTACATGGTTTCCATCAATAAACTGGCTCTAAACAGCAGTATTTGCAATTTCAGGTCATTTTCAGCTAAAACTGTGGGTAACGCCACACATTCTGCCAAAAGCTGTTATTTATCACTTTACAGCTCCCAAAACACATTTCTGCAGGATAGTCACTGAAATTTGGATAATGTGAAAGAATACATAATTTACATGGTTTCCATCAAGAAACTGGCTCTAAACAGCATTACTTGCAATTTCAGGTCATTTTCAGCTAAAACTGTGGGTAACGCCACACATTCTTGCCAAAAGCTGTTATTTATCACTTTACAGCTCCCAAAACACATTTCTGCAGGATAGTCACTGAAATTTGGATAATGTGAAAGAATACATAATTTACATGGTTTCCATCAAGAAACTGGCTCTAAACAGCATTACTTGCAATTTCAGGTCATTTTCAGCTAAAACTGTGGGTAATGCCACACATTCTGCCAAAAGCTGTTATTTATCACTTTACAGCTCCCAAAACACATTCCTGCAGGATAGTCACTAAAAATTAGGATAATGTTCAATGAAACATATTTTACATAGTTTCCATCAATAAACTGGCTCTAAACAGCAGTATTTGCAATTTCAGGTCATTTTCAGGAAAAACTAAAGTTAACAATGCAAAAGGCTACTATTTG
>NW_026549245.1:0-2553 GCF_027596085.1 Anoplopoma fimbria | reverse complement strand
ATCTGAGAGCTAGGAGGCGTCCCGGTAGAATCCCGGTGACCGGGAAATAGGTTCCGGCGATCACCGCGCATTGCATGCCGGGTAGATTTTATTTATTTATTTATTTTTTAATTTTAATTTTTAATTTTTTTTTTAATTTTAATTTTTAATTTTTTTTTTAAATCTTTGTTTAATGTTTTATTATCTTTATTTAATGTTTCGCGTTTGTCACAGTCGCGGTGCAGTGACGTCACGTCATGATGTTTTCACGGATGTTTATCTGGACGGCTCATCCTCCTGTATACCGGTGTGCCGGATTACCGGTGTTTTTCACGGTACCGGTACCGGTGGACCGGCCGGCTCAACCTCCAGCCGGTCTTTTAGCACACTAAAACGGCGTAAAATGACCTCCAGCAGCCCAGGGAGGAAAAAATAGCAGGCGCTTTCCGGAGGATTTTAGTGCTGAAATCCGGCTTAATCTGTCTTTTAAGGCAGTGAAACGGCGTAAAATGACCGGCATCACAGCGTCAAAACACCCGCAGCAGAGTGCTCCAAGTCAGGGTAAACTCTGGGAGTGACAGCGGGTCTTTTAGCACACTAAAACGGCGTAAAATGAACCGAAACAACCATGCTGCTCCATCCGCCTAAAAAATGACCGCGACCGCCGGCTGAAAACGTCCGTAAAAGAGAGCATGAAGTGGCTAAACAGTGGTGCCATCAGCCTGTCTCTCCATGCTGCTGAATCCGCGTGAAAATGACCCGCGACCGCGGGCTGAAAGCGGAAGGATAGCATAGCTAGAGGAGGTTGAGCGGGAAATAGGTTCAGCGATCACCGCGCATTGCATGCCGGGTAGATTTTATTTATTTATTTATTTTTTAATTTTAATTTTTAATTTTTTTTTTTAATTTTAATTTTTAATTTTTTTTTTTTTTAATTCAATAACTTTATTGAGACATTTGTTCATACATATAAAACACAATATATTTATATATATATATATATATATATGTATATATTTACATTTTCAAGTTCTTATTTTTAAGATCTTAAGTTGATGCCACGAAGGCTGAAACATCATCTATTATCTTTATTTAATGTTTTATTCTATTTATTTAATGTTTCATTATCTTTATTAAATGTTATATTCTCTTTATTTAATGTTTCATTCTCTTTATTTAATGTTTTATTATCTTCATTTAATGTTTTATTCTCTTTGTTTAATGTTTTAAATCTTTGTTTAATGTTTTATTATCTTTATTTAATGTTTCGCGTTTGTCACAGTCGCGGTGCAGTGACGTCACGTCATGATGTTTTCACGGATGTTTATCTGGACGGCTCATCCTCCTGTATACCGGTGTGCCGGATTACCGGTGTTTTTCACGGTACCGGTACCGGTGGACCGGCCGGCTCAACCTCCAGCCGGTCTTTTAGCACACTAAAACGGCGTAAAATGACCTCCAGCAGCCCAGGGAGGAAAAAAATAGCAGGCGCTTTCCGGAGGATTTTAGTGCTGAAATCCGGCTTAATCTGTCTTTTAAGGCAGTGAAACGGCGTAAAATGACCGGCATCACAGCGTCAAAACACCCGCAGCAGAGTGCTCCAAGTCAGGGTAAACTCTGGGAGTGACAGCGGGTCTTTTAGCACACTAAAACAGCGTAAAATGAACCGAAACAACCATGCTGCTCCATCCGCCTAAAAAATGACCGCGACCGCCGGCTGAAAACGTCCGTAAAAGAGAGCATGAAGTGGCTAAACAGTGGTGCCATCAGCCTGTCTCTCCATGCTGCTGAATCCGCGTGAAAATGACCGCGACCGCGGGCTGAAAACGGAAGGATAGCATAGCTAGAGGAGGTTGAGCCGTCCGGGAGCTAGAGGAGCGTCCCGGTAGAATCCCGGTGACCGGGAAATAGGTTCCGCGATCACCGCGCATTGCATGCCGGGTAGATTTTATTTATTTATTTATTTTTTAATTTTAATTTTTAATTTTTTTTTTAATTTTAATTTTTTTTTTTTTTAATTCAATAACTTTATTGAGACATTTGTTCATACATATAAAACACAATATATTTATATATATATATATATATATATATATATATATATATATATATATTATTTACATTTTCAAGTTCTTATTTTTAAGATCTTAAGTTGAATCTTTGTTTAATGTTTTATTATCTTTATTTAATGTTTAGCGTTTGTCACAGTCGCGGTGCAGTGACGTCACGTCATGATGTTTTCACGGATGTTTATCTGGACGGCTCATCCTCCTGTATACCGGTGTGCCGGATTACCGGTGTTTTTCACGGTACCGGTACCGGTGGACCGGCCGGCTCAACCTCCAGCCGGTCTTTTAGCACACTAAAACGGCGTAAAATGACCTCCAGCAGCCCAGGGAGGAAAAAAATAGCAGGCGCTTTCCGGAGGATTTTAGTGCTGAAATCCGGCTTAATCTGTCTTTTAAGGCAGTGAAACGGCGTAAAATGACCGGCATCACAGCGTCAAAACACCCGCAGCAGAGTGCTCCAAGTCAGGGTAAACTCTGGGAGTGACAGCAGGTCTTTTAGCACACT
>NW_026549244.1:0-647 GCF_027596085.1 Anoplopoma fimbria | reverse complement strand
TGCGCGGTGATCGCGGAACCTATTTCCCGGTCACGGGATTCTACCGGGACGCCTCCTCTAGCTCCCAGACGGCTCAACCTCCTCTAGCTATGCTAGCTATAGGAGGTTGAGCCCCTGTCCACCGGTACCGGTACCGTGAAAAACACCGGTAATCCGGCACACCGGTATACAGGAGGATGAGCCGTCCAGATCAACATCCGTGAAAACATCATGACGTGACGTCACTGCACCGCGACTGTGACAAACGAAACATTAAATAAAGATAATAAAACATTAAATGAAGAGAATGAAACATTAAATAAAGAGAATAAAACATTAAATGAAGATAATATAACATTTAACAATGGCCAAGCTGTCATCCCTGATGAACAATACCTCCCACCACATGCAGGACACCCTGGCAGCTCTGTGCAGCTCCTTCAGCCACCGGCTGCTTCACCCCGGTGTGTGAAGGAGAGGTACCGCAGGTCCTTCCTTCCTGCTGCTGTCAGGCTGCACAACCAACTCTGCTCCCAGCAGACCACATGACCACAGGACAATAATAACATAATAACATGACAATAGAAACCTGTGCAATACATTGCACTGTGCAATAATGGTTAAAAAAGTTAAAAGTAGTTGAAATAGTTGTTGTTTTCTCTGTCTGT
>NW_026549243.1:0-555 GCF_027596085.1 Anoplopoma fimbria | reverse complement strand
GGATTCTGCAGGACGCCTCCTCTAGCTCCCAGACGGCTCAGCCTCCTCTAGCTATGAGAATGAAACATTAAATAAAGAGAATAAAACATTAAATGAAGATAATATAACATTTAACAATGGCCAAGCTGTCATCCCTGATGAACAATACCTCCCACCCCATGCAGGACACCCTGGCAGCTCTGTGCAGCTCCTTCAGCCACCGGCTGCTTCACCCCGGTGTGTGAAGGAGAGGTACCGCAGGTCCTTCCTTCCTGCTGCTGTCAGGCTGCACAACCAACTCTGCTCCCAGCAGACCACATGACCACAGGACAATAATAACATAATAACATGACAATAGAAACCTGTGCAATACATTGCACTGTGCAATAATGGTTAAAAAAGTTAAAAGTAGTTGAAATAGTTGTTGTTTTTTCTCTGTCTGTAAATATAGTATTTCAGTTATTGTTGTTTTTTCTACTGTTTTTTTATTGCTTATTTATAATACTTGTTTTATTTTATTTTTATTTTTCATTTTTTATTTTATTTATTTTAAAAATAAGAACTTGAAAATGTAAA
>NW_026549242.1:0-587 GCF_027596085.1 Anoplopoma fimbria | reverse complement strand
TCTCTCTGTTTGTCTCTCTGTTTGTCTCTCTGTTTGTCTCTCTCTCTGTTTGTCTCTCTGTCTCTCTATTTGTCTCTCTGTTTGTCTCTCTCTCTCTCTGTTTGTCTCTCTCTTTGTCTTTCTATTTGTCTCTCTGTTTATCTCTCTGTCTCTCTGTTTGTCTCTCTGTCTGTCTCTCTGTTTGTCTCTCTGTTTGTCTCTCTGTCTCTCTGTTTGTCTCTCTGTCTGTCTCTCTGTTTGTCTCTCTGTCTGTCTCTCTCTCTGTCTCTCTGTTTGTCTCTCTCTCTGTTTGTCTGTCTGCTCTCTGTTTGTCTCTCTGTTTGTCTCTCTGTCTGTCTCTCTGTTTGTCTCCCTGTCTGTCTGTCTCTCTGTTTGTCTCTCTGTCTCCCTGTTTGTCTCTCTGTTTGTCTCTCTGTCTCTCTGTTTGTCTCTCTGTCTCTCTGTTTGTCTCTCTGTTTGTCTCTCTGTTTGTCTCTCTGTCTGTCTCTCTGTTTGTTTGTCTCTCTGTCTGTCTCTCTGTTTGTCTCCCTGTCTGTCTGTCTCTCTGTTTGTCTCTCTGTTTGTCTCTCTGTCTCTCTCTCTGTCTC
>NW_026549241.1:0-1247 GCF_027596085.1 Anoplopoma fimbria | reverse complement strand
ATTTGGTATATGGTATTTGGTATATGGTATATGGTATTTGGTATACGGTATATGGTATTTGGTATATGGAATATGGTATTTGGTATATGGAATATGGTACATGGTATTTGGGATATGGTATATGGTATATGGAATATGGTATATGGTATTTGGTATATGGTATATGGTATTTGGTATATGGTATTTGGTATATGGTATATGGTATATGGTATTTGGAATATGGTATATGGTATTTGGTATATGGTATTTGGTATTTGGTATTTGGTATATGGTATTTGGTATATGGTATATGGTATATGGTATTTGGTATTTGGTATATGGTATATGGTATATGGTATATGGTATTTGGTATATGGTATTTGGTATATGGCATTTGGTATATGGCATTTGGTATATGGTATTTGGAATATGGTATATGGTATATGGTATTTGGTATATGGCATTTGGTATTTGGTATTTGGTATATGGTATTTGGTATATGGTATATGGTATATGGTATATGGTATTTGGTATATAGTATATGGTATATGGTATTTGGTATATGGTATATGGTATTTTGTATATGGTATTTGGTATATGGTATTTGGTATTTGGTATATGGTATATGGTATATGGTATTTGGTATTTGGTATTTGGTATATGGTATTTGGTATATGGTATATGGTATTTGGAATATGGTATATGGTATTTGGTATATGGCATTTGGTATATGGAATATGGTATTTGGTATATGGTATATGGTATATGGTATATTTTTATATGGTATATGGTATATGGTATATTGTATTTTGTATATGGTATATGGTATTTGGTATTTGGTATATGGTATATGGTATTTGGTATATGGTATATGGTATATGGTATATGGTATATGGTATATGGTATATGGTATTTTGAATATGGTATATGGTATATGGTATATGGTATATGGTATTTGGTATATGGTATATGGTATATGATATATGGTATATGTTATTTGGTATTTATATGTATATGGTATATGGTATTTGGTATATGGTATATGGTATTTGGTATATGGTATATGGTATTTTGTAAATGGTATATGGTATATGGTATATTTGCATATGGTATATGGTATATGGTATTTGGTATATGGTATATGGTATTTGGTATTTTGTAAATGGTATATGGTATATGGTATATGGTATTTTGTATATGGTATTTGGTATATGGCATTTGGTATATGAATATTTGGAATATGGTATATGGTATTTGGTAGATGGTAT
>NW_026549240.1:0-515 GCF_027596085.1 Anoplopoma fimbria | reverse complement strand
ATTTTTTTAATTCAATAACTTTATTGAGACATTTGTTCATACATATAAAACACAATATATTTATATTTACATTTTTCAAGTTCTTATTTTTAAGATCTTAAGTTGATGCTACGAAGGCTGAAACATCATCTATTATCTTTATTTAATGTTTTATTCTATTTATTTAATGTTTCATTATCTTTATTAAATGTTATATTCTCTTTATTTAATGTTTCATTCTCTTTATTTAATGTTTTATTATCTTCATTTAATGTTTTATTCTCTTTGTTTAATGTTTTAATATCTTTATTTAATGTTTTATTCTATTTATTTAATGTTTCATTCTCTTTATTTAATGTTTTAATATCTTTATTTAATGTTTTAATATCTTTATTTAATGTTTTATTATCTTTATTTAATGTTTCGTTTGTCACAGTCGCGGTGCAGTGACGTCACGTCATGATGTTTTCACGGATGTTTATCTGGACGGCTCATCCTCCTGTATACCAGTGTGCGGATTACGGTGTTTTTCACGG
>NW_026549239.1:0-4550 GCF_027596085.1 Anoplopoma fimbria | reverse complement strand
CCGGTCTTTTAGCACACTAAAACGGCGTAAAATGACCTCCAGCAGCCCAGGGAGGAAAAAAATAGCAGGCGCTTTCCGGAGGATTTTAGTGCTGAAATCCGGCTGAATCTGTCTTTTAAGGCAGTGAAACGGCGTAAAATGACCGGCATCACAGCGTCAAAACACCCGCAGCAGAGTGCTCCAAGTCAGGGTAAACTCTGGGAGTGACAGCGGGTCTTTTAGCACCGCGGTGCAGTGGCGATCACGTCATGATGTTTTCACGGATGTTTATCTGGACGGCTCATCCTCCTGTATACCGGTGTGCCGGATTACCGGTGTTTTCACGGTACCGGTACCGGTGGACCGGCCGGCTCAACCTCCTATAGCTAGCATAGCTAGAGGAGGTTGAGCCGTCTGGGAAACTAGAGGAGCGTCCCGGTAGAATCCCGGTGACCGGGAAATAGGTTCCGGCGATCACCGCGCATTGCATGCCGGGTAGATTTTATTTATTTATTTATTTTTTTTTAATTTTAATTTTTAATTTTTTTTTTTTAATTTTAATTTTTTTTTTTTTTAATTCAATAACTTTATTGAGACATTTGTTCATACATATAAAACACAATATATTTATATATATATATATATATATATATGTATATATTTACATTTTCAAGTTCTTATTTTTAAGATCTTAAGTTGATGCCACGAAGGCTGAAACATCATCTATTATCTTTATTTAATGTTTTATTCTATTCATTTAATGTTTCATTATCTTTATTAAATGTTATATTCTCTTTATTTAATGTTTCATTCTCTTTATTTAATGTTTTATTATCTTCATTTAATGTTTTATTCTCTTTGTTTAATGTTTTAATATCTTTATTTAATGTTTTAATATCTTTATTTAATGTTTTCTTATCTTTATTTAATGTTTCGCGTTTGTCACAGTCGCGGTGCAGTGACGTCACGTCATGATGTTTTCACGGATGTTTATCTGGACGGCTCATCCTCCTGTATACCGGTGTGCCGGATTACCGGTGTTTTTCACGGTACCGGTACCGGTGGACCGGCTGGCTCAACCTCCAGCCGGTCTTTTAGCACACTAAAACGGCGTAAAATGACCTCCAGCAGCCCAGGGAGGAAAAAATAGCAGGCGCTTTCCGGAGGATTTTAGTGCTGAAATCCGGCTGAATCTGTCTTTTAAGGCAGTGAAACGGCGTAAAATGACCGGCATCACAGCGTCAAAACACCCGCAGCAGAGTGCTCCAAGTCAGGGTAAACTCTGGGAGTGACAGCGGGTCTTTTAGCACACTAAAACGGCGTAAAATGAACCGACACAACCATGCTGCTCCATCCGCCTAAAAAATGACCGCGACCGCCAGCTGAAAACGTCCGTAAAAGAGAGCATGAAGTGGCTAAACAGTGGTGCCATCAGCCTGTCTCTCCATGCTGCTGAATCCGCGTGAAAATGACCGCGACCGCGGGCTGAAAACGGAAGGATAGCATAGCTAGAGGAGGTTGAGCCGTCCGGGAGCTAGAGGAGCCGTCCCGGTAGAATCCCGGTGACCGGGAAATAGGTTCCGGCGATCACCGCGGATTGCATGCCAGGTAGTTTTTATTTTATTTTATTTTTTTAAATTCAATAACTTTCTTGAGACATTTGTTCATACATATAAACGAAAGATCATTATCTTTATTTAATGTTTTATTATCTTTATTTAATGTTTCGCGTTTGTCACAGTCGCGGTGCAGTGACGTCACGTCATGATGTTTTCACGGATGTTTATCTGGACGGCTCATCCTCCTGTATACCGGTGTGCCGGATTACCGGTGTTTTCACGGTACCGGTACCGGTGGACCGGCCGGCTCAACCTCCTATAGCTAGCATAGCTAGAGGAGGTTGAGCCGTCTGGGAATCTGTCTAGAAGGAGCGTCCGGTAGAATCCCGGTGACCGGGAAATAGGTTCCGGCGATCACCGCGCATTGCATGCCGGGTAGATTTTATTTATTTATTTATTTTTTAATTTTAATTTTTAATTTTTTTTTTTTTTTAATTTTTTTTTTTTTAATTCAATAACTTTATTGAGACATTTGTTCATACATATAAAACACAATATATTTATATATATATATATATATATATATATATTTACATTTTCAAGTTCTTATTTTTAAGATCTTAAGTTGATGCCACGAAGGCTGAAACATCATCTATTATCTTTATTTAATGTTTTATTCTATTCATTTAATGTTTCATTATCTTTATTAAATGTTATATTCTCTTTATTTAATGTTTCATTCTCTTTATTTAATGTTTTATTATCTTCATTTAATGTTTTAATGTTTTATTCTCTTTGTTTAATGTTTTAATATCTTTATTTAATGTTTTAATATCTTTATTTAATGTTTTCTTATCTTTATTTAATGTTTAGCGTTTGTCACAGTCGCGGTGCAGTGACGTCACGTCATGATGTTTTCACGGATGTTTATCTGGACGGCTCATCCTCCTGTATACCGGTGTGCCGGATTACCGGTGTTTTTCACGGTACCGGTACCGGTGGACCGGCCGGCTCAACCTCCAGCCGGTCTTTTAGCACACTAAAACGGCGTAAAATGACCTCCAGCAGCCCAGGGAGGAAAAAATAGCAGGCGCTTTCCGGAGGATTTTAGTGCTGAAATCCGGCTGAATCTGTCTTTTAAGGCAGTGAAACGGCGTAAAATGACCGGCATCACAGCGTCAAAACACCCGCAGCAGAGTGCTCCAAGTCAGGGTAAACTCTGGGAGTGACAGCGGGTCTTTTAGCACACTAAAACGGCGTAAAATGAACCGACACAACCATGCTGCTCCATCCGCCTAAAAAATGACCGCGACCGCCAGCTGAAAACGTCCGTAAAAGAGAGCATGAAGTGGCTAAACAGTGGTGCCATCAGCCTGTCTCTCCATGCTGCTGAATCCGCGTGAAAATGACCGCGACCGCGGGCTGAAAACGGAAGGATAGCATAGCTAGAGGAGGTTGAGCCGTCCGGGAGCTAGAGGAGCCGTCCCGGTAGAATCCCGGTGACCGGGAAATAGGTTCCGGCGATCACCGCGGATTGCATGCCAGGTAGTTTTTATTTTATTTTATTTTTTAAATTCAATAACTTTCTTGAGACATTTGTTCATACATATAAACGAAAGATCATTATCTTTATTTAATGTTTTCTTATCTTTATTTAATGTTTCGCGTTTGTCACAGTCGCGGTGCAGTGACGTCACGTCATGATGTTTTCACGGATGTTTATCTGGACGGCTCATCCTCCTGTATACCGGTGTGCCGGATTACGGTGTTTTTCACGGTACCGGTACCGGTGGACCGACGGCTCAACCTCCTATAGCTAGCATAGCTAGAGGAGGTTGAGCCCGTCTGGGAAACTAGAGGAGGCGTCCGGTAGAATCCGGTGACCGGGAAATAGGTTCCGGCGATCACCGCGCATTGCATGCCGGGTAGATTTTATTTATTTATTTATTTTTTTTTTAAATTTTAATTTTTAATTTTTTTTTTTAATTTTAATTTTTAATTTTTTTTAATTCTTTGTTTAATGTTTTAATATCTTTATTTAATGTTTTAATATCTTTATTTAATGTTTTCTTATCTTTATTTAATGTTTCGCGTTTGTCACAGTCGCGGTGCAGTGACGTCACGTCATGATGTTTTCACGGATGTTTATCTGGACGGCTCATCCTCCTGTATACCGGTGTGCCGGATTACCGGTGTTTTTCACGGTACCGGTACCGGTGGACCGGCCGGCTCAACCTCCAGCCGGTCTTTTAGCACACTAAAACGGCGTAAAATGACCTCCAGCAGCCCAGGGAGGAAAAAATAGCAGGCGCTTTCCGGAGGATTTTAGTGCTGAAATCCGGCTGAATCTGTCTTTTAAGGCAGTGAAACGGCGTAAAATGACCGGCATCACAGCGTCAAAACACCCGCAGCAGAGTGCTCCAAGTCAGGGTAAACTCTGGGAGTGACAGCGGGTCTTTTAGCACACTAAAACGGCGTAAAATGAACCGACACAACCATGCTGCTCCATCCGCCTAAAAAATGACCGCGACCGCCAGCTGAAAACGTCCGTAAAAGAGAGCATGAAGTGGCTAAACAGTGGTGCCATCAGCCTGTCTCTCCATGCTGCTGAATCCGCGTGAAAATGACCGCGACCGCGGGCTGAAAACGGAAGGATAGCATAGCTAGAGGAGGTTGAGCCGTCCGGGAGCTAGAGGAGCCGTCCCGGTAGAATCCCGGTGACCGGGAAATAGGTTCCGGCGATCACCGCGGATTGCATGCCAGGTAGTTTTTATTTTATTTTATTTTTTAAATTCAATAACTTTCTTGAGACATTTGTTCATACATATAAACGAAAGATCATTATCTTTATTTAATGTTTTATTATCTTTATTTAATGTTTCGCGTTTGTCACAGTCGCGGTGCAGTGACGTCACGTCATGATGTTTTCACGGATGTTTATCTGGACGGCTCATCCTCCTGTATACCGGTGTGCCGGATTACCGGTGTTTTCACGGTACCGGTGCGGTGGAC
>NW_026549238.1:0-8228 GCF_027596085.1 Anoplopoma fimbria | reverse complement strand
CCATATACTTAGTCTATCCTAGCAGAATCAAGTAGTTCAGTATCCCTCCAGAGTCAAAATACACTGGAGAAAGGTTTGTGTGGTCTGAGTATATATATCCTTGAGATGTGTAAGCCACTCCCCCTAGCAGTTAAGAGGACAATTGACCTATTGAAGCTAAAGCACACCTCAGAGCAGTTCCTGATTAAAGGCACAGGAGCATCAAACACAACAGAGCATCAAACACTTCCTGATTAGAGAATATCAGAACAGTAGAATCAACAGAATCAGCATCAGTCACTAACCCTTTTTTAAGCAGGCTTGGTACAGTTTAAGATCAATTTTAAGAAAGCAGAAAACCATATACTTAGTCTATCCTAGCAGAATCAAGTAGTTCAGTATCCCTCCAGAGTCAAAATACACTGGAGAAAGGTTTGTGTGGTCTGAGTATATATATATCCTTGAGATGTGTAAGCCACTCCCCCTAGCAGTTAAGAGGACAATTGACCTATTGAAGCTAAAGCACACCTCTCAGAGCAGTTCCTGATTAGAGAATATTGTAATATAAAATAATCATGACAGCAGTATTAACCAACACACTTCACCTTATTACAGCAGTGTTAAACAACACACTTCACCTTATTAGTGATATAGGATAGCCATGACAGTTGTATTAACAAACATAAAGTAACCATGACAGCTGTCTTAACAAGCACGTTTTACTTTATTACACGTAAGCTCAGGCACTCAGAAAGAGTGGAAAGGTGCTGCAAAAGGTCAGAAACGGCGTGAGAGCATCCCTGCGTCTACACACCAACTTTGAACAGCCACACCAGGCCAGGAAGGGCCTGAGACACACACATATACAAATGATGAATCAACCACACCAGGCCAGGGAGGGCCTGACACACACACATAATACAAGGCCAGGAGGGCTTGCACACACAGGCCAGGAAGGGCCTGACACACACACAAGATGAAACAACCACCTGGCTTAAGGAGTAGGCAAAGTCGTACTCTACGAGGAAAATACCCTCTCTGTAGAAGACAGGCAAGTAATAAAGATAAGGAGATAGAACAGATTGCCCAATAAAACCCGTCCACACCAGATTCGCACATGTGCACTCGACAACATACACACACACTGAAAGATGACAGCAACCAATGGGACGTGAGCCAGTGTGGGCGGATATGCCCAGAGCTCCAACCAGGCCGCTTATAGCTAAAACAAGCACCGCCTGCTACTTTAATATTTGACCAATAGGCTCCCTAAAGGAGAACCTATGAAATCCGCTGCGCACCGTGTGTTAAGGGCCTTTTTTACTTTGGTACTCTAACTTTGTTAGACATCCATAATTAGGACCGTGCACGTATAAATGCCGGAAATGTAATACTCTCACTAAGCTTGCAATAAAGCGTTTTGACTTTAACTCAACTGTTTCTCTCCGGTGTCTGACGAATCCTAAACACAACAAATTTGGTAGCAGAGGATGGTTTTCGGAAAAGGATTCGCGACAAGGAGAAGTTTTTAAACTTATTTTCTTGTCTTGCAGACGCCGGAGAAATTCCCGAGCGCTCGCCGACAAGCAGAGGGATTCTGCTGACCTCGGGAAACTGATCACAAGCGCGCAACAACTAAAGGTAAGCAGAAGCCTATTTCACTGAAATTCTGCATATCGTAGACAGCTAAAATCTAAATTGTGTGATCAGAAGTACCGGGTGTGAGTATGAATACCTTAGTCTAAATTTTAAACGATAAAAAAAAAAAAAAAAAAAAAGTGTTTAACTTTCAAAGACAACTGAGTATTGCATTTCGTAAAGTTTTCATGCCATAGTGTGTACATATGCGTGAATGGGTCTATCAGAAAACGCTGGATGACGGACGAGTGAAGGGTTCATAATACTCATGTGTAGAGTGAAGTAGAGGACGCGTACACACACGCTGAATTGAATCATTCGAATTCCATGAGTATGTAAACAATTCACTAACGAGCATAACGCGTTTTGGACCAAGATAGAATTGTATGTGTAGTACTGTGTGATCATCATATATCGTGACTTAAAGGTAGAAAATAGATAGTTCCTCCGGGACTAGAGTTGACAAGCGTGTGACCATTAAAAGGCCTACGGGATAAATAGTTCCTCCGGGACTAGAGTTGATAAAACACCATAAAAAACCTACGGGCAGTGTCATAGCGAATTGTAACTCTAGCAGTGGCTATAAACAAGGCATAAGAAAAGATAAAGCTAAGAGCTAAAATACGTTGGAGCTCACAGTTAAATTTGGAGACTGATTCAGACAACAAGGCGGCTTCCTCTCCCGCAGCAGCACACACACATCAGACACAAGCAACCGCACCTTCACACCAACACACAGACATGAGTAGCTACGGGAATGGTTAAGAGATAGGATAACTAAGGGGGAGGAACAAAGAACGGAGATGGGAAAATTATGGCAAGGTTGACAGACAGGTGGAAGACTAAAGGCTGGATGACAGATTATGGACCCCCAACTAAAGACGATATGAGACACATGTTGGCAGATGTAAAAGACAGACTGCAGAGAGCCCAGGCTGCAGAGAAAGAGAAGGAGAGAGAAAAGAAAGGGCTCTTCTCTGGGAAACCTGAAAAAGCAGCAAGAGAAAAGCAAGAACAGGAAACAAGGGTGGCTGACCTCATGATATGCGGCATGCATAGAGACAGAGGAGCCTACATGGAAAAGGCAACAGCTGAGAAGACAACACCAACCGCGGCAACTGAGAAATATCCGATCCTACCACAAGAGGGAGCCACTGAGAAATATCCGATCCTACCACAAGAGGGAGCCACTGGGAAATATCCGATCCTACCACAAGAGGGAGCCACTGGGAAATATCCGATCCTACCACAAGAGGGAGCCACTGGGAAATATCTGATCCTACCACAAGAGGGAGCCACTGGGAAATATCTGATCCTACCACAAGAGGGAGCCACTGGGAAATATCCGATCCTACCAGAAGAGGGAGCCACTGGGAAATACCCTGCTCTACCAGGAGAGGGAGCCACAGGAATATACCCTACGCCACCAGGAGAGGGAGCCACAACCCCGACAGCACCACCACCATATTCACCAGCCAACCCATTCATAACAGCCCCATCTACACCATCCGTGGCACCAGCAACCATGGCACCACTGAGAGAAGTGAGAGGACTGCTTGTGGATGTGGAAGACAACGAACAAGAAAAACAAGTTCCACGGAACACCGAGGCATTGCTGGCTCTGCGACAAAGAGTGGCCTACCTGGAGGCAGAGGCCCGGTGCAGAGAAGAAGAAATGACAGAGAGAGGAAAACCAAGGACAGAAGGCATCAGAACACCTTCGCCTCAACCAGGCCCCAGCCATTCTACCCCCAGAGAAGAAGATATGATGACCTTCACTGATACCAAAGGGCGAAAACCACCCAAGACCACCTCAACACGACAAAAGCCTAAGGATGAGAAATATGAATCCTCTTTTAAGGACCACCACCGTAATTGGTTTCCCCCGAAAGGACACCAAAGCTCATCAAAAGAGGACAGCGACAAAGAAGAACGACCATTACTAGACGACGACGATGACCGAGACACAGAATTAGAAATAATAACCCGTATGGAAGAACAAATGGAAAGGACACGGCAATCACTAGAACAAATCATGTTCGAACTGGAACGTGAAGGGGCGGAATCCCCGCCACCAGCACCTGAAGAAGGAAGGTTCGCCCTGGAAGGCTTATTTGAAGGACAAATCACACCAGTACAACGGCGTTCACAACGGCTGTTAGAGAAACAACAGGAACAACCACGTCAGATGGTCTCACAGAAGGCCACTGTTCTCCCACTGCGCCCAGTCCCTCACGGAGGAGGCACCGTGATGTTTAACCCATTTACCTTCGGCGACCTGGAAGCCCTCTGTGCCAAACTCCCCTCACTCCATGCAGGAGCAGTGCCCTGGATGACAGCATTCCTGGTAAACACAGCAGGTAACACTCTTGCATTAGGAGATATAAGAGCAATCCTAGGACGATGCTCAGATGGACACTCGGCCCATGTCATCCTGACATCCTGTGGCGTTCAGGCTATGCCTGACGCCATCCCGTTCGGCCGATTCTGCAACCACTTCTGGACCACGCTCAGACAGTCCTACCCCACCCCAGTGGATAAGTCTATTGTCACCTCTCTGAAATGCAAACCAGACGAATCAGCTGACGCGTATATGGGAAGAGCCAAAGTGGAGTGGCAATCGGCCTTCATGGAACCATATGACCAGTCCGCCACCACTCTCGCTCTGTGGAGACAGACAGTCTTAAATGGCCTACCAGAAGGGGCCAAGACACAGTGTGAAAATGTGGTGGGAATGTCAGACATGGATAACAACATGTGGGCAGCACAAGTAAGTCATCACCATACAAAATATGTCAAGGGACTGAAAGGACAAGATGACGAAATCAGAGGACTACAGAAGAAGCTATTGAAGAAGCAAATAGCAGACCTGGAGGCCAAAGAACAGAAGAAATCCACAGCCAAGCAAATGCCAGCTACACCAGAACCAACCCCAACACCAGAACCAAACCCAACCGAGGCCCACACTCAATTGGCCCTCCAGCTGTTCCAGCAGAACTCTCAGACTCAGTGGCAACCAAGAGGACGAGGAGGAGGGGGTAATAGAGGTGGCCAACAAAGACCTACGTTCTGGTGTTACAATTGTGGAAAACCAGGTCACTTTGCTCGTGACTGCCGCAGTGCTCCTAACAATACAGGCACCACACCTAGAGGCCGTGGTCAACAAAGAGGGAATGGACAACATCGAGGACACCAAGGTGGAGGAGGAGGACAACAACAAGGAGGACAGCATCAACAAGGATGGAGTGGACCGCCGCAACACTCTCAGGCACCAGCACAGCAGCAAACCTGGCCTACACCAAGTAACCAAGCCTACTCTGGTGATGGGGACTGGTATGGAGGACAACCGGACCACAACCAGTACTGACACTCCCCTCCATCGCAAGCAGGAATGGCACATTTTGACATCTTAGCCGAACCTCTGCTAACCTTCGTCATCAACGGAGAACCACATACTATGTTAGCAGATTCTGGGGCAACTTATTCCTGCATCACAACGCCGCAACGAAAATCAGGCCACACCCAAGCGGTGGTGGGAGTCACGGGTAACCCAATTTCCCAACCCTTTTCGGTCCCATTACAAGTCAAATACAAAGATAGACAGCTGCAACAAAGTTTTCTATTAGCACCAAACTGTCCTGTCAATCTCCCAGGAAGAGACCTAATGTGTAGATTCGGACTGACCATCTACATGGATAACAATGGTGTGCATGTGGCCACACAAACACCAACGCCCACAGCCATCAACCCTGTGCGACTGTTATCACTACGCCCGCCCTGTTAATGCATGACGAAGAAGTGTACTGGCTTCGTCTACTACAAGAAGGCCCCCAGCGACCTGCAATACAATTCGCATTCAACATCCTAAAACCCAGAATTTTTGCCATACATCCATATAAAACCCCTATGGATCATGTACATTGTACTATGAACGTAGCACAAGACCCCGACTGCCCCTATTCCGAAGATTGGGACAAGAACATGTCTCATCTACGCCCATCAATCATCTCTCAACACATTTACTGTGGAAAAGAAGGAGTGGCTGCCAAGGTAATATTGGACCCCTGGCTCCTAGAGTGGTACAAACTAAGCCCGAATGCGGCCCCTCACATCACCTTGGCTGTCGGTTTTGGCCAAGAGGCCCGTTGCCTAGGACCCATGATCAAGCGTGCAACCACCTTGACCTGGTTGCCAACGTCAGAACCTGACCTGTTGAAAGCACAAGAAGAAGACATGTGGTGTTTCACCGCACCATATACAAAAGATGTGACTCTGCCCGAGCACCTACCTTTGCCACGACACCATGGCTTGCCATGTACTGATCATCCAGGAGCCGCAGCGTGTCTTGGCATGATCAATCCTGCCATCTGGACCAATACAGCATATGATGTTGGTCAACTAGACACTCGCCCGATTACAGTCACTCTGAAAGACCCCACGGCACCCCCATTGTACAGACGACAGTACAAACTGACACAAGAACAATGTGACGGCATCGCACCTACTATCCATGGCTTGTTGACTGCAGGCGTCATCTATACATGTCAATCACCTTGGAATACCCCCATTCTACCTGTTCCCAAAGCCGGAGGCAAAGGATGGAGAATGGTCCAAGATTTCCGCCCCATCAACGACATCACCATGCCAGACGTAGGGCTGGGCGATAAACCGATTTTATCGATTAACTCGAGTGTGTAGCTCACGTCGATTTGTTTAAATGAAAATCGGTTTTCTCTTCAACATCCGCCAACGCTTCCCTCTCAGCTCCCGTAGTTCGGAATGAAGCGAAAGTGATGCACAAACAAACATGGCATCGAGTCGGGAAGATTATGTTCCTAAGAAAGGCACGGTGTCATCCGTTATTTGGAATTGGTTTGCGTTCGCGAGGTCAGATTTAGAGCAGACAACACCCCACTGCAAAGTCTGTTCGAAGTCTGTTGCTAGCAAAGGCAGCAGTACGACGAATTTACTGCAGCACCTCAGGCAAAAACATCCCGCCGAATGGGAGAAATGTTGCGCGCAGCGGAATGAGGGAGACCGCGGCACCACAAGCACCACACGCACAGCTACTAAAATACAGACCACCGTCACACAAACCTTTGCCAACTGCATCCCATATGAAAAGAATTCGGCCCGCTGGAAAGCCATAACTGATGCGATCGCTATGTATATAGCAAAGGATATGGTCCCAATGTATACGGTGGAAAAGCCAGGTTTCATAAATATCCCAGCAAAAGTGCGCCCTCAGTTTTGGACCCCATGCCACCGGGCATGTCTAAAGCCAGAGGTCGTAGACAGGCTTGTCTTCCTGGCTAAAAATGTTTAACGAAGCGCATGTTCTTACTTACTTATGTTCCAACTTAAAAAAGCACCTTATGCTCTCATGCACTGATTTAATGCTTTGTTGAATGTTATTTGGGCACTTTATCAGAACAACCTCTTATTATTATTAATATTTCATGTTTACAGAAATATTTTATTGTATTTTATGTTATGTTACATGTTACACTGTTTACTGCCATAATGCCTTTTTGGCTAGTTGTTCTTGATTGCACTTAAACCCCAAGGGGGGAAATCAAAATAATAAAAGGAAATATATTATTTTGGAACAACTAATTATTTGTCCTCTGCATATGATTGGGTCTGGGGGTGGGTGGGGGAGGGGGGGGCGGGGGCTAGGGTCAGAAAATCGATTTAAATCGGAAATCGGATTTTTGGTGAAGAAATCGGGGATTTTTTTTTTTTTAGGCAATATCGCCCAGCTGGACAACAATACACCTACAGCA
Source organism: Anoplopoma fimbria (assembly GCF_027596085.1). NCBI lineage: Eukaryota > Metazoa > Chordata > Actinopteri > Perciformes > Anoplopomatidae > Anoplopoma > Anoplopoma fimbria. Next base: position 825 of record NW_026549238.1, on the reverse strand, counting down.
GACTACCTCAAGGCTACCGGGATTCCCCAGGAATCTTTAACAGAGCATTGAAAACACACCTGTTGGAAATGACGTGGCCAGCTGGGGTCGTCCTCATACAATATGTGGATGACCTGCTGCTGGCAGCCGAGACCGCTGCCCTGTGCTTAACAGCCACAGAAAACCTTCTCTCGTTTCTCCACCGAAAGGGCTATAAAATCAAAAAGGAGAAAGTTCAGGCGTGCCGCCGAGAAGTCGTTTTTCTGGGCAGATTGGTCTCCGCCTCAGGCTTAGGAGTCTCACCATCACATCGAGAATCCATCCTGCACCACGCTAAGCCCATCACGGTGTCAGCAATGCTTTCTTTTCTAGGACTAACAGGCTACAGTCGCTACACATTCCTGACTACTCTAACAGAACACAACCGCTGAGAGAGATGATCGCAGAAGTCGGTGCCCGCAACCTCTCAGCTGAACTACTATGGACCAAAGACGCTGAACGAGCATTCACCGACATGAAACAGGTCCTATCACAAGCAGCTGCATTGATGTCCCCCGACTATACCATTCCATTTCACCTTGATGTTTCTGAACAACACTCGCTCCTCAACGCAGTATTGTATCAGAAAAAGGGGGAAAAGGAATGTCCTATCATACCACTCTTCAAAGCTTGACGCAGTGGAAATGGGCCAAACAACATGCAGCCGATACATTGCAGCAGTGGCAAAAGCCATACAAAAACATCACACATAGTGATGTGTCACCCGTTGGAAGTTCACACAGAACACGGAGTGGCAGCATTCCTGATGAGCAAAGAGTTCACCTTCAGTATGGCCAGAAAAACAAA
>NW_026549237.1:0-7164 GCF_027596085.1 Anoplopoma fimbria | reverse complement strand
ATACCCCAAAAGTGTCTTTTCTGACAGGAAATCATACTTTACATGAGTTTCTTCAAGTAAGGGCCTCTGGACTCATAATAACAAGTTTCCTTGTGTTTTCATGAAAACATGATACTTTCATCACTTTTAGATGCATTTCCGGCTGCATTTCCAGCTTTTTTGCTCACAAAAGTCGTTTCAGCCTGAAAATACCCCAAAAGTGTATTTTCTGACAGGAAACCATACTTTACATGAGTTTCTTCAAGTAAGGGCCTCTGGACTCATAATAACAAGTTTCCTTGTGTTTTCATGAAAACATGATACTTTCATCACTTTTAGATGCATTTCCGGCTTTTTGCTCACAAAAGTCGTTTCAGCCTGAAAATACCCCAAAAGTGTCTTTTCTGACAGGAAACCATACTTTACATGAGTTTCTTCAAGTAAGGGCCTCTGGACTCATAATAACAAGTTTCCTTGTGTTTTCATGAAAACATGATACTTTCATCACTTTTAGATGCATTTCCGGCTTTTTTGCTCACAAAAGTCGTTTCAGCCTGAAAATACCCCAAAAGTGTCTTTTCTGACAGGAAACCATACTTTACATGAGTTTCTTCAAGTAAGGGCCTCTGGACTAATATCAACTAGTTTCCTTGTGTTTTCATGAAAACATGATACTTTCATCACTTTTAGATGCATTTACAGCTTTTTTGCTCACAAAAGTCGTTTCAGCCTGAAAATACCCCAAAAGTGTCTTTTCTGACAGGAAACCATACTTTACATGAGTTTCTTCAAGTAAGGGCCTCTGGACTCATAATAACAAGTTTCCTTGTGTTTTCATGAAAACATGATACTTTCATCACTTTTAGATGCATTTCCAGCTTTTTTGCTCACAAAAGTCGTTTCAGCCTGAAAATACCCCAAAAGTGTATTTTCTGACAGGAAACCATACTTTACATGAGTTTCTTCAAGTAAGGGCCTCTGGACTCATAATAACAAGTTTCCTTGTGTTTTCATGAAAACATGATACTTTCATCACTTTTAGATGCATTTCCAGCTTTTTTGCTCACAAAAGTCGTTTCAGCCTGAAAATACCCCAAAAGTGTCTTTTCTGACAGGAAACCATACTTTACATGAGTTTCTTCAAGTAAGGGCCTCTGGACTAATATCAACTAGTTTCCTTGTGTTTTCATGAAAACATGATACTTTCATCACTTTTAGATGCATTTCCGGCTTTTTTGCTCACAAAAGTCGTTTCAGCCTGAAAATACCCCAAAAGTGTCTTTTCTGACAGGAAACCATACTTTACATGAGTTTCTTCAAGTAAGGGCCTCTGGACTCATAATAACAAGTTTCCTTGTGTTTTCATGAAAACATGATACTTTCATCACTTTTAGATGCATTTCCGGCTTTTTTGCTCACAAAAGTCGTTTCAGCCTGAAAATACCCCAAAAGTGTATTTTCTGACAGGAAACCATACTTTACATGAGTTTCTTCAAGTAAGGGCCTCTGGACTAATATCAACTAGTTTCCTTGTGTTTTCATGAAAACATGATACTTTCATCACTTTTAGATGCATTTCCAGCTTTTTTGCTCACAAAAGTCGTTTCAGCCTGAAAATACCCCAAAAGTGTCTTTTCTGACAGGAAACCATACTTTACATGAGTTTCTTCAAGTAAGGGCCTCTGGACTCATAATAACAAGTTTCCTTGTGTTTTCATGAAAACATGATACTTTCATCACTTTTAGATGCATTTCCAGCTTTTTTGCTCACAAAAGTCGTTTCAGCCTGAAAATACCCCAAAAGTGTCTTTTCTGACAGGAAACCATACTTTACATGAGTTTCTTCAAGTAAGGGCCTCTGGACTCATAATAACAAGTTTCCTTGTGTTTTCATGAAAACATGATACTTTCATCACTTTTAGATGCATTTACAGCTTTTTTGCTCACATAAATCGTTTCAGCCTGAAAATACCCCAAAAGTGTCTTTTCTGCAGGAAACCATACTTTACATGAGTTTCTTCAAGTAAGGGCCTCTGGACTCATAATAACAAGTTTCCTTGTGTTTTCATGAAAACATGATACTTTCATCACTTTTAGATGCATTTACAGCTTTTTTGCTCACAAAAGTCGTTTCAGCCTGAAAATACCCCAAAAGTGTCTTTTCTGACAGGAAACCATACTTTACATGAGTTTCTTCAAGTAAGGGCCTCTGGACTCATAATAACAAGTTTCCTTGTGTTTTCATGAAAACATGATACTTTCATCACTTTTAGATGCATTTACAGCTTTTTTGCTCACAAAAGTCGTTTCAGCCTGAAAATACCCCAAAAGTGTCTTTTCTGACAGGAAACCATACTTTACATGAGTTTCTTCAAGTAAGGGCCTCTGGACTCATAATAACAAGTTTCCTTGTGTTTTCATGAAAACATGATACTTTCATCACTTTTAGATGCATTTACAGCTTTTTTGCTCACAAAAGTCGTTTCAGCCTGAAAATACCCCAAAAGTGTCTTTTCTGACAGGAAACCATACTTTACATGAGTTTCTTCAAGTAAGGGCCTCTGGACTCATAATAACAAGTTTCCTTGTGATTTCATGAAAACATGATACTTTCATCACTTTTAGATGCATTTCCGGCTTTTTTGCTCACAAAAGTCGTTTCAGCCTGAAAATACCCCAAAAGTGTCTTTTCTGACAGGAAACCATACTTTACATGAGTTTCTTCAAGTAAGGGCCTCTGGACTCATAATAACAAGTTTCCTTGTGTTTTCATGAAAACATGATACTTTCATCACTTTTAGATGCATTTCCAGCTTTTTTGCTCACAAAAGTCGTTTCAGCCTGAAAATACCCCAAAAGTGTCTTTTCTGACAGGAAACCATACTTTACATGAGTTTCTTCAAGTAAGGGCCTCTGGACTAATATCAACAAGTTTCCTTGTGTTTTCATGAAAACATGATACTTTCATCACTTTTAGATGCATTTCCGGCTTTTTTGCTCACAAAAGTCGTTTCAGCCTTAAAATACCCCAAAAGTGTCTTTTCTGACAGGAAACCATACTTTACATGAGTTTCTTCAAGTAAGGGCCTCTGGACTCATAATAACAAGTTTCCTTGTGTTTTCATGAAAACATGATACTTTCATCACTTTTAGATGCATTTCCGGCTTTTTTGCTCACAAAAGTCGTTTCAGCCTGAAAATACCCCAAAAGTGTCTTTTCTGACAGGAAACCATACTTTACATGAGTTTCTTCAAGTAAGGGCCTCTGGACTCATAATAACAAGTTTCCTTGTGTTTTCATGAAAACATGATACTTTCATCACTTTTAGATGCATTTCCGGCTTTTTTGCTCACAAAAGTCGTTTCAGCCTGAAAATACCCCAAAAGTGTCTTTTCTGACAGGAAACCATACTTTACATGAGTTTCTTCAAGTAAGGGCCTCTGGACTCATAATAACAAGTTTCCTTGTGTTTTCATGAAAACATCACTTTTAGATGCATTTCCGGCTTTTTTGCTCACAAAAGTCGTTTCAGCCTGAAAATACCCCAAAAGTGTCTTTTCTGACAGGAAACCATACTTTACATGAGTTTCTTCAAGTAAGGGCCTCTGGACTCATAATAACAAGTTTCCTTGTGTTTTCATGAAAACATGATACTTTCATCACTTTTAGATGCATTTACAGCTTTTTTGCTCACAAAAGTCGTTTCAGCCTGAAAATACCCCAAAAGTGTCTTTTCTGACAGGAAACCATACTTTACATGAGTTTCTTCAAGTAAGGGCCTCTGGACTAATATCAACTAGTTTCCTTGTGTTTTCATGAAAACATGATACTTTCATCACTTTTAGATGCATTTACAGCTTTTTGCTCACAAAAGTCGTTTCAGCCTGAAAATACCCCAAAAGTGTCTTTTCTGACAGGAAACCATACTTTACATGAGTTTCTTCAAGTAAGGGCCTCTGGACTCATAATAACAAGTTTCCTTGTGTTTTCATGAAAACATGATACTTTCATCACTTTTAGATGCATTTCCAGCTTTTTTGCTCACAAAAGTCGTTTCAGCCTGAAAATACCCCAAAAGTGTCTTTTCTGACAGGAAACCATACTTTACATGAGTTTCTTCAAGTAAGGGCCTCTGGACTCATAATAACAAGTTTCCTTGTGTTTTCATGAAAACATGATACTTTCATCACTTTTAGATGCATTTACAGCTTTTTTGCTCACAAAAGTTGTTTCAGCCTGAAAATACCCCAAAAGTGTCTTTTCTGACAGGAAACCATACTTTACATGAGTTTCTTCAAGTAAGGGCCTCTGGACTCATAATAACAAGTTTCCTTGTGTTTTCATGAAAACATGATACTTTCATCACTTTTAGATGCATTTCCAGCTTTTTTGCTCACAAAAGTCGTTTCAGCCTGAAAATACCCCAAAAGTGTCTTTTCTGACAGGAAACCATACTTTACATGAGTTTCTTCAAGTAAGGGCCTCTGGACTAATATCAACAAGTTTCCTTATGTTTTCATGAAAACATGATACTTTCATCACTTTTAGATGCATTTCCGGCTTTTTTGCTCACAAAAGTCGTTTCAGCCTGAAAATACCCCAAAAGTGTCTTTTCTGACAGGAAACCATACTTTACATGAGTTTCTTCAAGTAAGGGCCTCTGGACTAATATCAACTAGTTTCCTTGTGTTTTCATGAAAACATGATACTTTCATCACTTTTAGATGCATTTCCAGCTTTTTTGCTCACAAAAGTCGTTTCAGCCTGAAAATACCCCAAAAGTGTCTTTTCTGACAGGAAACCATACTTTACATGAGTTTCTTCAAGTAAGGGCCTCTGGACTCATAATAACAAGTTTCCTTGTGATTTCATGAAAACATGATACTTTCATCACTTTTAGATGCATTTCCGGCTTTTTTGCTCACAAAAGTCGTTTCAGCCTGAAAATACCCCAAAAGTGTCTTTTCTGACAGGAAACCATACTTTACATGAGTTTCTTCAAGTAAGGGCCTCTGGACTCATAATAACAAGTTTCCTTGTGTTTTCATGAAAACATGATACTTTCATCACTTTTAGATGCATTTCCGGCTTTTTGCTCACAAAAGTCGTTTCAGCCTGAAAATACCCCAAAAGTGTCTTTTCTGACAGGAAACCATACTTTACATGAGTTTCTTCAAGTAAGGGCCTCTGGACTCATAATAACAAGTTTCCTTGTGTTTTCATGAAAACATGATACTTTCATCACTTTTAGATGCATTTCCGGCTTTTTTGCTCACAAAAGTCGTTTCAGCCTGAAAATACCCCAAAAGTGTATTTTCTGACAGGAAACCATACTTTACATGAGTTTCTTCAAGTAAGGGCCTCTGGACTCATAATAACAAGTTTCCTTGTGTTTTCATGAAAACATGATACTTTCATCACTTTTAGATGCATTTCCGGCTTTTTTGCTCACAAAAGTCGTTTCAGCCTGAAAATACCCCAAAAGTGTCTTTTCTGACAGGAAACCATACTTTACATGAGTTTCTTCAAGTAAGGGCCTCTGGACTCATAATAACAAGTTTCCTTGTGTTTTCATGAAAACATGATACTTTCATCACTTTTAGATGCATTTCCGGCTTTTTTGCTCACAAAAGTCGTTTCAGCCTGAAAATACCCCAAAAGTGTCTTTTCTGACAGGAAACCATACTTTACATGAGTTTCTTCAAGTAAGGGCCTCTGGACTCATAATAACAAGTTTCCTTGTGTTTTCATGAAAACATGATACTTTCATCACTTTTAGATGCATTTCCAGCTTTTTGCTCACAAAAGTCGTTTCAGCCTGAAAATACCCCAAAAGTGTCTTTTCTGACAGGAAACCATACTTTACATGAGTTTCTTCAAGTAAGGGCCTCTGGACTCATAATAACAAGTTTCCTTGTGTTTTCATGAAAACATGATACTTTCATCACTTTTAGATGCATTTCCGGCTTTTTGCTCACAAAAAAAATACCCCAGTCGTTTCAGCCTGAAAATACCCCAAAAGTGTATTTTCTGACAGGAAACCATACTTTACATGAGTTTCTTCAAGTAAGGGCCTCTGGACTCATAATAACAAGTTTCCTTGTGTTTTCATGAAAACATGATACTTTCATCACTTTTAGATGCATTTACAGCTTTTTTGCTCACAAAAGTCGTTTCAGCCTGAAAATACCCCAAAAGTGTCTTTTCTGACAGGAAACCATACTTTACATGAGTTTCTTCAAGTAAGGGCCTCTGGACTCATAATAACAAGTTTCCTTGTGATTTCATGAAAACATGATACTTTCATCACTTTTAGATGCATTTCCAGCTTTTTTGCTCACAAAAGTCGTTTCAGCCTGAAAATACCCCAAAAGTGTCTTTTCTGACAGGAAACCATACTTTACATGAGTTTCTTCAAGTAAGGGCCTCTGGACTCATAATAACAAGTTTCCTTGTGTTTTCATGAAACATGATACTTTCATCACTTTTAGATGCATTTCCGGCTTTTTGCTCACAAAAGTCGTTTCAGCCTGAAAATACCCCAAAAGTGTCTTTTCTGACAGGAAACCATACTTTACATGAGTTTCTTCAAGTAAGGGCCTCTGGACTCATAATAACAAGTTTCCTTTTGATTTCATGAAAACATGATACTTTCATCACTTTTAGATGCATTTCCAGCTTTTAATAACAAGTTTCCTTGTGTTTTCATGAAAACATGATACTTTCATCACTTTTAGATGCATTTACATCTTTTCTGCTTTGCCAAAATACGTTTCAGCCCCTGAAAATACCCCAAAAGTGTCTTTTCTGACAGGAAACCATACTTTACATGAGTTTCTTCCAGTAAGGGCCTCTGGACTAATATCCACTAGTTTCCTTGTGTTTTCATGAAAACATGATACTTTCATCACTTTTAGATGCATTTCCGGCTTTTTTGCTCACATAAGTCGTTTCAGCCTCCGAAAATACCCCAGAAGTGTATTTTCTAACGAAAACCATACTTTACATGAGTTTCTTCAAGTAAGGGCCTCTTGACCCCAATAACAAGTTTCTTGTGTTTTCAAGAAAACATGATACTTTCATCACTTTTAGATGCATTTCCGGCTTTTTTGCTGCACAAAAGTCGTTTCAGCCTGAAAATACCCCAAAAGTGTCTTTTCTGACAGGAAACCATACTTTACATG
>NW_026549236.1:0-403 GCF_027596085.1 Anoplopoma fimbria | reverse complement strand
CTAGCAGAATCAAGTAGTTCAGTATCCCTATATATATATCCTTGAGATGTGTAAGCCACTCCCCTAGCAGTTAAGAGGACAATTGACTCATTGAAGCTAAAGCACACCTCTCAGAGCAGTTCCTGATTAAAGGCACAGGAGCATCAAACACAACAGAGCATCAAACACTTCCTGATTAGAGAATATCAGAACAGTAGAAACAACAGAATCAGCATCAGTCACTAACCCTTTTTTAAGCAGGCTTGGTACAGTTTAAGATCAATTTTAAGAAAACAATATACTTAGTCTATCCTAGCAGAATCAAGTAGTTCAGTATCCCTCCAGAGTCAAAATACACTGGAGAAAGGTTTGTGTGGTCTGAGTATATATATCCTTGAGATGTGTAAGCCACTCCCCTAGCAGT
>NW_026549235.1:0-518 GCF_027596085.1 Anoplopoma fimbria | reverse complement strand
GTCCAGTTTTCTTGCAGAGGCGTTCCAGTTGACGGCCTTTCGCCTTGAGTTTGCGTAGTTCAGTGGTATACCATGGGGCAGAGTGAGTGAAGAAACAGAGAGTGGATTTAAGGGAGCCAAGAAGATCATGAAGACTGGCGTTAAAAGGGGAAACCAGATCGTCGGTGGAGGACAGACTGTCATGCTGGGGAGGGAGTTGATACCAGTAGAGAGTGTATTTAAATTAATGTTCTTAATGTTGCGGAATGATATAACACGGGGCAGTTTTGTAATGGAAAGTGTAAGGTTGACAGTAAAAGATATAAACATGTGGTCGGAAATGGGAGTTCAGCAGCAGTACAGGCAAGAGGAGTGACACCAGAACAACAGACCAAGTCCAGAACATGTCCCTTTTGAATGAGTGGGGAAATGAATATGTTGCTTCAGTCCAAAACTATCAGGCAGGATGTAAATTCACTTGTGAGGGGATTACTGATTTTGTCCATGTCCATGTGACTTTGTCAACAAATTGAAGGGGA
>NW_026549234.1:0-568 GCF_027596085.1 Anoplopoma fimbria | reverse complement strand
CTTTAGCACACTAAAACGGCGTAAAATGACCTCCAGCAGCCCAGGGAGGAAAAAAATAGCAGGCGCTTTCCGGAGGATTTTAGTGCTGAAATCCGGCTGAATCTGTCTTTTAAGGCAGTGAAGCGGCGTAAAATGACCGGCATCACAGCGTCAAAACACCCGCAGCAGAGTGCTCCAAGTCAGGGTAAACTCTGGGAGTGACAGCGGGTCTTTTAGCACACTAAAACGGCGTAAAATGAACCGACACAACCATGCTGCTCCATCCGCCTAAAAAATGACCGCGACCGCCAGCTGAAAACGTCCGTAAAAGAGAGCATGAAGTGGCTAAACAGTGGTGCCATCAGCCTGTCTCTCCATGCTGCTGAATCCGCGTGAAAATGACCGCGACCGCGGGCTGAAAACGGAAGGATAGCATAGCTAGAGGAGGTTGAGCCGTCCGGGAGCTAGAGGAGCCGTCCGGTAGAATCCCGGTGACCGGGAAATAGGTTCCGGCGATCACCGCGGATTGCATGCCAGGTAGTTTTTATTTTATTTTATTTTTTTAAATTCAATAACTTTCTTGAGACAT
>NW_026549233.1:0-8137 GCF_027596085.1 Anoplopoma fimbria | reverse complement strand
GATTGGAAGCAGAGGTACGCACTGAGTCCGACAGCCACGGGGCAGGAGGAGTTGGCCGTGCAGGCCTGGAGGTGAAGGGACAGAGGTTGTCCAAAGAGGAGGAAAGGGTGGAGAGGAGAAGATCAGTAGCAGTATCGGGGGATAGGAGAGAGAAGGATTCAGGGTCAGGGAGGGCAGAGGTAACGGAAGAGGAAAGATCAGCGGGGGAGAGGGAGCGGAGGTGACTACGGGTAGAAACCATGTGGGTAGGTGGAGGAAGTAAGGGGGAGAGGAGAGGGAGAGGGAGTAGGACATGAAGTAGTGGTCCGAGTGCTGGAGGGGAGTGACAGAGAGGTTAGCAGTAGAACAGTGTCTAGTGAAGATAAGATCTGGGTAGGAGGAGAGGGAGAGCGATAGAGGTCAAAGGAGGAGAGGAAGGAAAGCAGAGGTTCTAACTTATCAGTCTGGATGTTGAAGTCGCCGAGCATGATGAGCGCGGAGCCATCGTCATGGAAGTGCGAGACTAGTGTGTCAAGCTCCTCCAGGAACTCACCAAGAGGGCCTGGTGGGCGGTACACAACAGCAATGGTGAGCTTGACTGGATAAGTGACAGTAACAGCATGAAATTCAAAAGAGGAAGGGGAGAACTGTGGAACAGAGACAAGAGAGTATTTCCATTTTGGGGAAATTAGCAGGCCAGTGCCACCACCTCGCCTCGCAGCTCTGGGAGTGTGAGAGAAGGAGTACACATCTGAGAGAGCTGCGGGTGTGGTGGTGTTTTCTGGTGTGATCCAGGTCTCAGTTAGAGCAAGAAAGTTGAGGGAGAGCAAGGATGCGTAGCCTGAGATGAACTCAGCTTTCGGCACTGCCGACTGGCAGTTCCAAAGCCCCCCGACACCACTTGCTCACCATGGGCTGAGAGAGTGGGATAGATGAGGTTAGTGGGGTCACGGCACCTGGGAGTGACCCATTGTCTACGTGACCACCGGACAGAGGAACAGACAGAAATAGGATGCAGACACATGGTAGTCAATATAAACAAATTACTGACCCGTACAAAGTACACGCTCGAGAAGTCTTTGCTTGACGAAGTCTGGCTTGAATAAGTCGCCCTGTTGCCTTTGTTCGCCCTAGCCTTCGTTTACTTGACGCTTCCAGCCAGCAGCAGTGGTTAAGGACCTACCTACTGATTGCTCATTGTCTGCCAGGAGTGTAAGCCACTCCCCCTAGCAGTTAAGAGGACAATTGACCTATTGAAGCTAAAGCACACCTCTCAAAGCAGTTCCTGATTAAAGGCACAGGAGCATCAAACACAACAGAGCATCAAACACTTCCTGATTAGAGAATGTCAGAACAGTAGAATCAAGAGACAAAATACAACCATACTTTACATGAGTTTCTTCAAGTAAGGGCCTCTGGACTAATATCAACAAGTTTCCTTATGTTTTCATGAAAACATGATACTTTCATCACTTTTAGATGCATTTACAGCTTTTCTGCTGCCAAAAGACATTTCAGCCTTAAAATACCCCAAAAGTGTCTTTTCTGACAGGAAACCATACTTTACATGAGTTTCTTCAAGTAAGGGCCTCTGGACTCATAATAACAAGTTTCCTTATGTTTTCATGAAAACATGATACTTTCATCACTTTTAGATGCATTTCCGGCTTTTTTGCTCACAAAAGTCGTTTCAGCCTGAAAATACCCCAAAAGTGTATTTTCTGACAGGAAACCATACTTTACATGAGTTTCTTCAAGTAAGGGCCTCTGGACTAATATCAACTAGTTTCCTTGTGTTTTCATGAAAACATGATACTTTCATCACTTTTAGATGCATTTCCGGCTTTTTTGCTCACAAAAGTCGTTTCAGCCTGAAAATACACCAAAAGTGTCTTTTCTGACAGGAAATCATACTTTACATGAGTTTCTTCAAGTAAGGGCCTCTGGACTCATAATAACAAGTTTCCTTATGTTTTCATGAAAACATGATACTTTCATCACTTTTAGATGCATTTACAGCTTTTCTGCTGCCAAAAGACGTTTCAGCCTTAAAATACCCCAAAAGTGTCTTTTCTGACAGGAAACCATACTTTACATGAGTTTCTTCAAGTAAGGGCCTCTGGACTAATAATAACAAGTTTCCTTGTGTTTTCATGAAAACATGATACTTTCATCACTTTTTTTTTACAGCTTTTTTGCTCACAAAAGTTGTTTCAGCCTGAAAATACCCCAAAAGTGTATTTTCTGCGACGAAACCATTACATTACATTACATTACAGTCATTTAGCAGACGCTTTTATCCAAAGCGACTTACAGGAAGTGTATTCAACATAGGTATTCAAGAGAACTACTAGTCACCAGAAGTCATAAGTGCATCTCCTTTCTTAAACAAGCATCTTAAAGCATAAGCCAGAGCAAAAGTATAGTGCAGAGGCGAGTTACTACGAAAACAATAATTGCAACAGACTAATCCGAATATAGTAAGTGCTACAAACTACTACGAATAGGATAAGTGCAGTAAACAAATACAAATTCAATAAGTGCAGCGAACTGATACAAATACAGTAAGTGCAACAACTAATACGAGTGCAATAAGTGCTACGAGGAAGGCTCAGGGTAGTACTTCTTGAAGAGGTGAGTTTTCAGCCTGCGCCTAAAGATGGGCAGCGACTCTGCTGTCCTGACGTCACTTTTAGTTCATTCCACCACTGAGGGGCCAGGACAGAAAAAAGCTGTGACCGGGTGGATCGGCCGGAGGGACCTCTGAGCGACGGGGAAACCAATCGCCCCGAGGCAGCAGAGCGAAGTGGTCGGGCAGGGGTGTAGGGCTTGACCAAGGCCTGGAGATAGGAAGGAGCTGTTCCTTTCACTGCCCTGTAGGCTAGCACCAGAGTCTTAAACTGGATGCGAGCTCTTACAGGGAGCCAGTGTAGAGAACGGAGAAGGGAAGTTGTGTGAGAGAACTTGGGGCGATTGAACACCAGACGTGCTGCAGCTTTCTGGACAAGCTCCAGGGGTCTGATGGCATTTACCGGGCTCCGGCAAGTAGTGAGTTGCAGTAGTCCAGGCGGGAGATGACCAGAGCCTGGATGAGCACCTGCGCCGTCTCCTCAGTGAGGAAGGGGCGAATCCTCCTGATGTTGTAGACCTTTCACCTGGTAGGATTTCCGGCCTGTCAGGTTTCAGGATACCCCAAAAGTGTTTTTCTACACTTCCTTTATCAGTTTCTTCAAGTAAGGGCCTCTGGACTAATATCAACTAGTTTCCTTGTGTTTTCATGAAAACATGATACTTTCATATCTTTTAGATGCATTTCCGGCTTTTTTGCTCACAAAAGTCGTTTCAGCCTTAAAATACCCCAAAAGTGTATTTTCTAACATGAAATCATACTTTACATGAGTTTCTTCAAGTAAGGGCCTCTGGACTCATAATAACAAGTTTCCTTGTGATTTCATGAAAACATGATACTTTCATCACTTTTAGATGCATTTCCGGCTTTTTTGCTCACAAAAGTCGTTTCAGCCTGAAAATACCCCAAAAGTGTATTTTCTGACAGGAAACCATACTTTACATGAGTTTCTTCAAGTAAGGGCCTCTGGACTAATATCAACTAGTTTCCTTGTGTTTTCATGAAAACATGATACTTTCATCACTTTTAGATGCATTTACAGCTTTTCTGCTGCCAAAAGACGTTTCAGCCTTAAAATACCCCAAAAGTGTCTTTTCTGACAGGAAACCATACTTTACATGAGTTTCTTCAAGTAAGGGCCTCTGGACTAATAATAACAAGTTTCCTTGTGTTTTCATGAAAACATGATACTTTCATCACTTTTTTTTTTTACAGCTTTTTTGCTCACAAAAGTTGTTTCAGCCTGAAAATACCCCAAAAGTGTATTTTCTGCGACGAAACCATTACATTACATTACATTACAGTCATTTAGCAGACGCTTTTATCCAAAGCGACTTACAGGAAGTGTATTCAACATAGGTATTCAAGAGAACTACTAGTCACCAGAAGTCATAAGTGCATCTCCTTTCTTAAACAAGCATCTTAAAGCATAAGCCAGATCAAAAGTATAGTGCAGAGGCGAGTTACTACGAAAACAATAATTGCAACAGACTAATCCGAATATAGTAAGTGCTACAAACTACTACGAATAGGATAAGTGCAGTAAACAAATACAAATTCAATAAGTGCAGCGAACTGATACAAATACAGTAAGTGCAACAACTAATACGAGTGCAATAAGTGCTACGAGGAAGCTCAGGGTAGTACTTCTTGAAGAGGTGAGTTTTCAGCCTGCACCTAAAGATGGGCAGCGACTCTGCTGTCCTGACGGCGGTGGGGAGTTCATTCCACCACTGAGGGGCCAGGACAGAAAAAAGCTGTGACCGGGTGGATCGCCCGAGGCAGCAGAGCGAAGTGTGAGAGAACTGGAGATGGGGAGCGATTGAACACTTAAACTGGAGACGTGCTGCAGCTTTCTGGACAAGCTCCAGGGGTCTGATGGCCGACGCCAGGGCTCCGGCAAGTAGTGAGTTGCAGTAGTCCAGGCGGGAGATGACCAGAGCCTGGATGAGCACCTGCGCCGTCTCCTCAGTGAGGAAGGGGCGAATCCTCCTGATGTTGTAGAGGAGGAATCTGCAGGAGCGTGTGACCGATGCAATGTTTGCTGAGAACGACAGTTGGTCGTCCAGGGTCACACCCAGATTCCTCACAGTCCGAGTTGGCGTCACCACGGCATCATCAATGGTGATGGACAGGTCTCGGTGCGGGCAACCCTTCCCCGGGAGGAAGAGTAGCTCGGTTTTGTCCAGGTTGAGCTTCAGGTGGTGTGTCGCCATCCACTTCGAGATGTCAGCCAAGCACGCAGCAATGCGTGGCTCCACTTGGGTGTCACCGGGAGGAAATGACAAGACCAGCTGGGTGTCATCGGCATAACAATGGTAAGAGAATTCATGCGAGCGAATAACAGAACCCAGAGATGTTGTGTAGAGCGAGAAGAGAAGGGGGCCCAGAACTGAGCCTTGTGGAACCCCCGTAGACAGCGTGCGTGGTTCTGACACGGCCCCCTCCATGTCACCTGGTAGGATCGGCCTGTCAGGTAGGATGCAAGCAGGGAGAGTGCAGAGCCTGAGACGCCCATCCCCTCGAGGGTGGAGAGGAGGATCTGGTGGTTCACCGTGTCAAACGCCGCTGACAGGTCCAGGAGAATCAGGACAGAGGAGAGGGAGTTCGCTCTCGCAGCGTGAAGCGACTCTGTCACCGCAAGGAGGGCCGTCTCTGACGAGTGACCCACCTTGAACCCGGACTGGTGGGGGTCCAAGAGGTTGTTCTGGTGGAGGTAGGAAGACAGTTGTTTAGAGATAGATAAAAGGGTAGAAGAGAAACCGGTCTGAAGTTCTTGACATCAGAGGGGTCAAGTGATGTTTTTTTCAGAAGGGGGTGACTCTGGCAGTCTTGAAAGCCGAGGGAAAGCATCCCGAGACGAGAGATGTGTTGATGAGGTGGGTGAGGAAAGGAAGGAGTTCAGTGGCAATAGACTGAAGAAGAGGGGAGGGGATCGGGTCAAGGGAGCACGTGGTGGGGCGGTTAGATGTAACAAGGTCGAGGACCTCGTTAGGGGAGAGGGGAGCAAAATGGGGTAGGATTGGGTGTGGAGAGGGAAGGGGGAGCTGAGGGGGAAGAGCTGTAGAGGGTAGAGAGGGAGAGGGTGGACAGGGAGGGGGGCTGAGAGAAGGAGGATCTGATATCGTTTACCTTCTTGTCAAAGAAGTTGGCGAAATCATCAGGGAGAAGGGAGGAAGTAGGAGGAGGGGGTGGGGGTTGGAGGAGTGAAGAGAAAGTTTCAAAGAGTTTTTTAGGATTGGAAGCAGAGGTTAGGATTTTCGAGCGGAAAAAAGCCGCTTTAGCAGTAGCTAGAGAGGAGGAAAAAGTGGAAAGGAGAGATTGGAAGTTAAGAAGGTCCTCCGGGAGTTTGCCTGTTCTCCATTTACGCTCAGCCGCTCTTAGGCTCCGTCTATCAGTACGCACTGAGTCCGACAGCCACGGGGCAGGAGGAGTTGGCCGTGCAGGCCTGGAGGTGAAGGGACAGAGGTTGTCCAAAGAGGAGGAAAGGGTGGAGAGGAGAAGATCAGTAGCAGTATCGGGGGATAGGAGAGAGAAGGATTCAGGGTCAGGGAGGGCAGAGGTAACGGAAGAGGAAAGATCAGCGGGGGAGAGGGAGCGGAGGTGACTACGGGTAGAAACCATGTGGGTAGGTGGAGGAAGTAAGGGGGGAGAGGAGGGGAGAGGGAGTAGGACTGAAGTAGTGGTCCGAGTGCTGGAGGGGAGTGACAGAGAGGTTAGCAGTAGAACAGTGTCTAGTGAAGATAAGATCCAGCTGGTTGCCGGCCTTGTGGGTAGGAGGAGAGGGAGAGCGATAGAGGTCAAAGGAGGAGAGGAAGGAAAGCAGAGGTTCTAACTTATCAGTCTGGATGTTGAAGTCGCCGAGCATGATGAGCGCGGAGCCATCGTCATGGAAGTGCGAGACTAGTGTGTCAAGCTCCTCCAGGAACTCACCAAGAGGGCCTGGTGGGCGGTACACAACAGCAATGGTGAGCTTGACTGGATAAGTGACAGTAACAGCATGAAATTCAAAAGAGGAAGGGGAGAACTGTGGAACAGAGACAAGAGAGTATTTCCATTTTGGGGAAATTAGCAGGCCAGTGCCACCACCTCGCCTCGCAGCTCTGGGAGTGTGAGAGAAGGAGTACACATCTGAGAGAGCTGCGGGTGTGGTGGTGTTTTCTGGTGTGATCCAGGTCTCAGTTAGAGCAAGAAAGTTGAGGGAGAGCAAGGATGCGTAGCCTGAGATGAACTCAGCTTTCGGCACTGCCGACTGGCAGTTCCAAAGCCCCCCGACACCACTTGCTCACCATGGGCTGAGAGAGTGGGATAGATGAGGTTAGTGGGGTCACGGCACCTGGGAGTGACCCATTGTCTACGTGACCACCGGACAGAGGAACAGACAGAAATAGGATGCAGACACATGGTAGTCAATATAAACAAATTACTGACCCGTACAAAGTACACGCTCGAGAAGTCTTTGCTTGACGAAGTCTGGCTTGAATAAGTCGCCCTGTTGCCTTTGTTCGCCCTAGCCTTCGTTTACTTGACGCTTCCAGCCAGCAGCAGTGGTTAAGGACCTACCTACTGATTGCTCATTGTCTGCCAGGAGTGTAAGCCACTCCCCCTAGCAGT
This sequence comes from Anoplopoma fimbria, assembly GCF_027596085.1. Taxonomy (NCBI): domain Eukaryota; kingdom Metazoa; phylum Chordata; class Actinopteri; order Perciformes; family Anoplopomatidae; genus Anoplopoma; species Anoplopoma fimbria. Next base: position 915 of record NW_026549233.1, on the reverse strand, counting down.
TAAGAGGACAATTGACCTATTGAAGCTAAAGCACACCTCTCAAAGCAGTTCCTGACACAGGAGCATCAAACACAACAGAGCATCAAACACTTCCTGATTAGAGAATGTCAGAACAGTAGAATCAAGAGAATCAGCATCAGTCACTAACCCTTTTTTAAGCAGGCTTGGTACAGTTTAAGATCAATTTTAAGAAAGCAGAGAACAATATACTTAGTCTATCCTAGCAGAATCAAGTAGTTCAGTATCCCTCCAGAGTCAAAATACACTGGAGTAAGGTTTGTGTGGTCTGAGTATATATATACTTGAGATGTGTAAGCCACTCCCCCTAGCAGTTAAGAGGACAATTGACCTATTGAAGCTAAAGCACACCTCTCAAAGCAGTTCCTGATTAAAGGCACAGGAGCATCAAACACAACAGAGCATCAAACACTTCCTGATTAGAGAATGTCAGAACAGTAGAATCAAGAGAATCAGCATCAGTCACTAACCCTTTTTTAAGCAGGCTTGGTACAGTTTAAGATCAATTTTAAGAAAGCAGAGAACAATATACTTAGTCTATCCTAGCAGAATCAAGTAGTTCAGTATCCCTCCAGAGTCAAAATACAACCATACTTTACATGAGTTTCTTCAAGTAAGGGCCTCTGGACTCATAATAAGTTTCCTTGTGATTTCAAGAAAACATGATACTTTCATCACTTTTAGATGCATTTGCAGCTTTTCTGCTGCCAAAAGACGTTTCAGCCATAAAATACCCCAAAAGTGTCTTTTCTGACAGGAAACCATACTTTACATGAGTTTCTTCAAGTAAGGGCCTCTGGACTAATAATAACAAGTTTCCTTGTGTTTTCATGAAAACATGATACTTTATCACTTTTGTTTACAGCTTTTTTGCTCACAAAAGTTGTTTCAGCCTGA
>NW_026549232.1:0-747 GCF_027596085.1 Anoplopoma fimbria | reverse complement strand
GTAAAGTATGGTTTCCTGTCAGAAAAGACACTTTTGGGGTATTTTAAGGCTGAAACGTCTTTTGGCAGCAGAAAAGCTGTAAATGCATCTAAAAGTGATGAAAGTATCATGTTTTCATGAAATCACAAGGAAACTTGTTATTATGAGTCCAGAGGCCCTTACTTGAAGAAACTCATGTAAAGTATGGTTTCCTGTCAGAAAAGACACTTTTGGGGTATTTTAAGGCTGAAACGTCTTTTGGCAGCAGAAAAGCTGTAAATGCATCTAAAAGTGATGAAAGTATCATGTTTTCATGAAATCACAAGGAAACTTGTTATTATGAGTCCAGAGGCCCTTACTTGAAGAAACTCATGTAAACTATGGTTTCCTGTCAGAAAAGACACTTTTGGGGTATTTTAAGGCTGAAACGTCTTTTGGCAGCAGAAAAGCTGTAAATGCATCTAAAAGTGATGAAAGTATCATGTTTTCATGAAATCACTTGGAAACTTGTTATTATGAGTCCAGGGGCTGAAACGTCTGAAACGTCTTTTGGCAGCAGAAAAGCTGTAAATGCATCTAAAAGTGATCAAAGTATCATGTTTTCATGAAAACACTTGGAAACTTGTTATTATGAGTCCAGGGGCCCTTACTTGTAGAAACTCATGTAAAGTATGAATTCCTGTCAGAAAAGACACTTTTGGGGTATTTTAAGGCTGAAACGTCTTTTTACAGCAGAAAAGCTGTAAATGCATCTAAAAGTGATGAAAG
>NW_026549231.1:0-344 GCF_027596085.1 Anoplopoma fimbria | reverse complement strand
AGTCCTCCTTGTAGTAGTAGTAGTAGCATTTGAAGTAGTAGTAGTACTTGAAGTCGAAGTCCTCTAGTAGTAGTAGTAGAAGTACTCTTGTTGTAGTAGTAGTACTCCTGTAGGAGTAGTAGTAGTACCCTTGTAGTAGTAGTAGTAGTAGTAGTACTACTCTTGTAGTAGCAGTAGTAGTAGTATTCTTGTAGTAGTAGTATTATTACTTTGTGGTAGTAGTAGTATAAGTACTCCTGTAGTAGTAGTAGTACTCTTGTTGTAGTAGTAGTACTCTTGTTGTAGTAGTACTCCTGTAGTAGTAGTAGTTGTGGTAGTAGTAGTAGTTGTAGTAGTAGAAGTAC
>NW_026549230.1:0-290 GCF_027596085.1 Anoplopoma fimbria | reverse complement strand
TCACTGCCTTAAAGCCAGTTCAGCCGGATTTCAGCACTAAAATCCTCCGGACAGCTCCGTGAATATTCCTCTGCTGGCTCTATTTTCTGCCGCTCTCCATCCAGCACTCCTCCCTGGGCTGCTGGAGGTCATTTTAGGCCGTTTTGTCCCGGTCAAAAGACCCACTGTGACTGGGACAGTTCTCCCCCCCCGAAATGCAGCCCTCTGTTCCGGGTGTTGTGAGCCTGTCATGTCGGTCATTGCACTGTGCTCCATGTCCTTAAGAGACCCAGTGTTTCTGCAACAGTTTA
>NW_026549229.1:0-1823 GCF_027596085.1 Anoplopoma fimbria | reverse complement strand
CTGTCAATGTCATTAGCTGAAGTCACAGATTTGCAATGAAGGTAAATTTTACTGTCTGTCAGTGTCCTCTTCTCACTAAGAACTGAACTGTAACAAACTGTTTCCTGTTTGTCTCAGATGATGCCATTTAAGGGGTGGAGCTCTGTCAGCCCTTTGATGTGTTTAATCTGATAAATAAGATCAATAAGATCTCTGCTCTGAGATCACGTCTTTATATGAAAACACACCATTTTAAACATCAACATGACAGAAAAACATTACACCATTTTAAACATCAACATGAGGATCAGAGATCATCAAACCTAGCTTCCTCTTTTTAAAAATCTATGAGAAAATGACCAGTCCTACTTCTCTCTTGATTTATTCCCTCAGTAAACATTGTAAACATGAGTTTATGGTCTCAATCTCTAGTTTCAAGTCTTCTTCAATACATCATGAAGTTAATTTAGTAAATGATGCTCCATTTAGAGTCAAATAGACCATAAAGCAGGGTATGCTTTAGGGCGGGGCTACTGTGATTGACAGGTCTCTAACACTTATACGGCATCACTACATCACTCCTCCTCAGTACAAATATGGTCACTTAGGATCACTGGTTGTGAAAACCAAGATGGCGATGGCCGTTATCCAAGATGGCGACGGCAAAAACGACATAAAAATCAAATCTTCAAAACAGCTTGGCTGACGTCAGAACTGTGAAGGACTTTTCCTTATTGTATAGTAAACTTCCCTCTTGTAGGTTAAAGGTAACTGTCTGAAAGTCAGCTCAACTGTGTGTCTCTCTTCACCTGTCTCAATCTATGTGCCTGATAAGGCCAAGCTGGCTATGGCAGCTGGTAGGTCAAGGTCAGCTAGAAACCTTCTGTATTCGGTTAATACACAACAGGCTGGCATCTGGTTGGAGATACGGGATAAGAGAGACTTTACAGAGGCTATGTTCTTGCTAGCACAGCAAAGGTAGATGTATTTCCTTGTTTAGATCTTATATCCAATAGAGTCCTCACACATGCCAGGCTGATGTAGAACTAACCCTATTTGGATATAGCGGATCTTAGCTGGTCTGGGGAAGGTTAAATACTGTGCTCAAGGACACCATCTTCAGAGTTGGTTAGCAGTACGCTGTGATTCACACGTGGTGTTTCCCTGTTCTCCTCGATCGTGCAACAATAAATGTAACTGCTTAAGACATCTGGGTCTGCCGAAACTTCTTCTGACTCGAGGGAACTAGCTCTAAGATTTCCATCACAAGAACGACTACGTCCACTCCTCATATAGAGTCTATGGTTCCAGCGCTGCACTGTGACGAGCCTTCAGTACCGGGACATCCCAATCCTTCTGGTCCTTTTGGAGGATCAGTTAGGTCCTCGAGGTGCAAAGCCATCTCCTTGCGGGTGTAATGTGGTGATTCACGTTTTATGAATGTCTAGCCAGTGACGTACCTCGGCAAACAGCTTGGAGTCAACGTTCTGTCTCTTCAAATAACTGAGGAACCTCGAATCAGCTGTCCATTGTTGTTTACGTTCTGTCACAACAGTGTTCATATCAGCCTATTTATTTACTTTAAATTCAATTCACAATGTGACAAATATTATCGTATGACATGACTTTTTATTTAACACACATACATACATACATACATACATACATACATACATACATACATACATACATACATACATACATACATACATACATACATACATACACACATACATACATACATACATACATACATACATACATACATACATACATATACAATATGCTTTTTATATTTTTTGGTCTTAAGCACTACAAATGTTGAAAAAGCACTATTCAAATAA
>NW_026549228.1:0-901 GCF_027596085.1 Anoplopoma fimbria | reverse complement strand
ATGGTATATGGTTTTGTATATAGTGTATATGGTATATAGTATTTGGTATATGGTATTTGTTATATGGTATTTGGTATATGATATGGTATTTGGAATATGGTATATGGTATATGGTATATGGTATATGGTATATGGTATTTGGTATATGGAATATGGTATTTGATATATGGTATATGGTATTTGGTATATGGTATTTGGTATTTGGTATATGGGATATGGTATTTGATATATGGTATATGGTATTTGGAATATGGAATATGGTATTTGGATATGGAATATGGTATATGGTATTTGGTATATGGCATATGGTATATGGTATATGGTATTTGGTATTTGGTATATGGTATATGGTATATGGTATATGGAATATGGAATATGGTATTTTGTATATGGTATATAGTATATAGTATTTGGTATATGGTATTTGGTATATGGAATATGGTATATGGTATTTGGTATATGGTATATGGTATTTGGATTATGGTAAGTGGTATATGGTATATGGTATTTGGTATATGGTATATGGTATATGGTATATGGTATTTGTAATTTGTAATTTGGAAAATAGTATATGGTATTTGGTATATGGCATTTGGTATATGGTATTTGGTATATGATATATGGTATTTGGGATATGGTATATGGTATTTGGTATTTGGTATTTGGTATTTGGTATATGGTATTTGGAATATGAGTATATGGTATATGGTATATGTATATGTTTTTGGACTTGGAATATGGTATATGGTATTTGGTATATGGCATTTGGTATATGGTATTTGAGGAATATGGTATATGGTATTTGGTATTTGGTATATGGTATTTGGATTTGGAATATGGTATATATAGGTATTTTGGTATATGGTGTTGGTATATGGTATAGTATATGGTATATGGTGTT
>NW_026549227.1:0-447 GCF_027596085.1 Anoplopoma fimbria | reverse complement strand
GTAGAATCCGGTGACCAGGAAATAGGTTCCGGCGATCACCATTGCATGCCGGGTAGATTTTTATTTATTTATTTATTTTTTAATTTAATTTTTTTTTTTTTTAATTTTAATTTTTTATTTTTTTTTTAATTCAATAACTTTTATTGAGACATTTGTTCATACATATAAAACACAATATATTTATATATATATATATATATATATATATATATATATGTATATTTTACATTTTCAAGTTCTTATTTTTTAAGATCTTAAGTTGATGCCACGAAAGGCTGAAACATCATCTATTATCTTTACTTCATTTAATGTTTTATTCTCTTTGTTTAATGTTTTAATATCTTTATTTAATGTTTTATTCTATTTATTTAATGTTTCATTCTCTTTATTTAATGTTTTAATATCTTTATTTAATGTTTTAATATCTTTGTTTAATGTTTTATTATC
>NW_026549226.1:0-296 GCF_027596085.1 Anoplopoma fimbria | reverse complement strand
TCATCACCTGCTGCAAAAAGAGGTTTCAGCCTTAAAATACCCCAAAAGTGTCTTTTCTGCCAGGAATTCATACTTTACATGAGTTTCTTCAAGTAAGGGCCTCTGGACTCATAAGAACAAGTTTCCTTGTGTTTTCATGAAAACATGATACTTTCATCACTTTTAGATGCATTTACAGCTTTCCTGCTGCCAAAAGACGTTTCAGCCTTAAAATAACCCAAAAGTGTCTTTTCTGCCAGGAATTCATACTTATGAGTTTCTTCAAGTAAGGGACTCTGACTCATAATAACAAGTTC
>NW_026549225.1:0-617 GCF_027596085.1 Anoplopoma fimbria | reverse complement strand
AAAAATTCATCAGAGTCATAGTATAGTGTGTCGATAAGATGAAAAAAAAAAAATCATCAAAATGTCATTGTATAGTAAGTTGTAATAGTATAGTATGTTGATAAGACACAGTATAGTGTGTCGAAAAAAAGTCATAAAAAAGTCATAGTATAGTATGCGAGAAAAAGTGAAAAAAGTCATAGTATAGTATGTCAGAAAAAATTCATCAGTCATAGTATAGTGTGTCGATAAGATGAAAAAGTGAAAAAAATCATCAAAATGTCATTGTATAGTAAGTTGTAAAATAATCATAGTATAGTATGTCGATAATAAGACAGCATAGTGTGTCGAAAAAGTCAGTATAGTATGTCGAAAAGTGAAAAAAAAAATCAAAGTCATAGTATAGTATGTTTAAATAGTATTGTATGTCGGTTAATAAGACAGTAAAAGTCATATATATGTCAAAAAGAAAAAATCAAAGTCATAGTATATATAGTTTAGAAATAGTATTGGATGTCGATAATAAGACATAGTATAGTGTCGAAAAGTCATCAGAAGAGTCATAGTATGTCTAAAAGTGAAAAAAAATCAAATGTCATTGTATAGTATGTTTAAATAGTATTGTATGTCGATAATAA
>NW_026549224.1:0-965 GCF_027596085.1 Anoplopoma fimbria | reverse complement strand
GAGTGCATGAAGTGGGGAAACAGTGGTGCCATCAGCCTGTCCCGCGACCGCCGGATGAAAACGTCCGTAAAAGAGAGAGCATGGAGTGTGTAAACAGTGGTGCCATCAGCCTGCCTCTCCATGCTGCTCCATCCGCGAGAAAATGACCGCGACCGCCGGCTGAAAACGTCCGTAAAAGAGAGAGCATGGAGTGTGTAAACAGTGGTGCCATCAGCCTGCCTCTCCATGCTGCTCCATCCGCGAGAAATGACCGCGACCGCCGGCTGAAAAAACGTCCGTAAAAGAGAGAGCATGGAGTGGGAAACAGTGGTGCCATCAGCCTGTCTCTCCATGCTGCTCCATCCGCGAGAAAATGACCGCGACCGCCGGCTGAAAACGTCCGTAAAAGAGAGAGCATGGGTGGGGAACAGTGGTGCCATCAGCCTGTCTCTCCATGCTGCTCCATCCGCGAGAAAATGACCGCGACCGCCGGCTGAAAACGTCCGTAAAAGAGTGCATGGAAGTGGGGAAACAGTGGTGCCATCAGCCTGTCTCTCCATGCTGCTCCATCCGCGAGAAAATGACCGCGACCGCACGCTGAAAACGTCCGTAAAAGAGTGCATGAAGTGGGTAAAGTGGTGCCATCAGCCTGTCTCTCCATGCTGCTCCGCGAGAAAATGACCGCGACCGCCGGCCTGAAAACGTCCGTAAAGAGAGTGCATGAAGTGGGGAAACAGTGGTGCCATCAGCCTGTCTCTCCATGCTGCTCCATCCGCGAGAAAATGACCGCGACCGCCGGCTGAAAACGTCCGTAAAAGAGAGAGCATGGAGTGAAACAGTGGTGCCATCAGCCTGTCTCTCCATGCTGCTCCATCCGCGAGAAAATGACCGCGACCGCCGGCTGAAAACGTCCGTAAAAGAGAGCATGGAGTGGGGAAACAGTGGTGCCGTCAGCCTGTCTCTCCATGCTCCATCCGCGAGAAAAT
>NW_026549223.1:0-950 GCF_027596085.1 Anoplopoma fimbria | reverse complement strand
TGACATTTTAAAAGCTGTGAGTGTGTCTGGCAATCTGCAGGCGCTCCCTGTATAGACGAAAGAGCAAAGCGTGGTGATATAGTATCTTTAAAGGACCTTTGGTAGGCACAATATTTGCTTACGGCCATACCACCCTGAACACGCCCGATCTCGTCTGATCTCGGAAGCTAAGCAGGGTCGGGCCTGGTCAGTACTTGGATGGGAGACCGCCTGGGAATACCAGGTGCTGTAAGCTTTTTCACTCCTCTTTACAAAAAGCAGAGGCGCTGCTGCTTTTTCAGTGGACACCGACAGGGTGGGAAGGAAATAGCTAGATCATGACTTGCCGGTATAGAAATGACACAAATCCAGTTAAATGATGGCTTTCATCATTCCTAAGCTCATCGATCATTTTCTTTTCAATTTTATGCTAACGTATTCTACATTTCAACAGTAAATATTAATCTTTTTACTGCACTACATTTGTGATCATATAGCCACTTTGTGGCACAATATTTGCTTACGGCCATACCACCCTGAACACGCCCGATCTCGTCTGATCTCGGAAGCTAAGCAGGGTCGGGCCTGGTCAGTACTTGGATGGGAGACCGCCTGGGAATACCAGGTGCTGTAAGCTTTTTCACTCCTCTTTACAAAAAGCAGAGGCGCTGCTGCTTTTTCAGTGGACACCGACAGGGTGGGAAGGAAATAGCTAGATCATGACTTGCCGGTATAGAAATGACACAAATCCAGTTAAATGATGGCTTTCATCATTCCTAAGCTCATCGATCATTTTCTTTTCAATTTTATGCTAACGTATTCTACATTTCAACAGTAAATATTAATCTTTTTACTGCACTACATTTGTGATCCTTATAGCCACTTTGTACATTCTGATTTGACATTTAAAAGCTGTGAGTGTGTCTGGCAATCTGCAGGCGCTCCCTGTATAGGCGAAAGAGCAAAGCGTG
>NW_026549222.1:0-1131 GCF_027596085.1 Anoplopoma fimbria | reverse complement strand
GCTGTCACTCCCAGAGTTTACCCTGACTTGGAGCACTTGGATTCAGCCGGATTTCAGCACTAAAATCCTCCGGACAGCTCCGTGAATATTCCTCTGCTGGCTCTATTTTCTGGCACTCCTCCCTGGGCTGCTGGAGGTCATTTTAGGCCGTTTTGTCCCGGTCAAAAGACCCACTGTGACTCGGACAGTTCTCCCCCCCCCCGAAATGCAGCCCTCTGTTCCGGGTGTTGTGAGCCTGTCATGTCGGTCATTGCACGGTGCTCCATGTCCTTAAGAGACCCAGTGTTTCTGCAACAGTTTATCCGAAGTTAGAGCACTCTTTGTACCGCAGGAATATTATTATTATTATTATTATTATTATTATTATTATTATTATTATTATTATTATTATTATTATATATTTTTTTATATATATAAAAGGCTTGGTTTTAAAACAAACAGTAAAAAGAAGATGGCCTGTGCCTGTGCCTGTGCCTGCCTACGCCCAACACAACTTGTGGTGTTGGATAGCCAGTTTTGAACCTAACCTCAACCCCAGCCCTAACCTGGGGACCCTCAACCTAACTCAGCCACAAGCGCCCTGGAGCTCACACTCAACCCTTGCGTCTGCTAAATGACTGCAGAAGAAGAAGAAGAAGAAGAAGAAGAAGAAAAAGAAAAAAAAAATCATCATCACCACCACCTGTTCTGATCATGTGATGGTTTGGCTGACAGAAGAGCAGCCTCTCTGGGGGAAATGAAACGATGACTGGAGCGGATCAGTGTTGGTTCTCCACCGCGATCCATCGATTCCATTGGAACAGTATTGCATGTTGATAATCTACTCAAACTAAGGATGTCTGCTCTCTGTCTCTCTCATTCTTCTCCCCCCACAGCGTCAGCTCCGGCTTCTCCTGCTCAGCTTCTGAGAACGATCCACCACAAAGTAGATGATGTAGATGCGGCAGGCCAGAGACAGATCGGCCGCCAGAGACAGCAGCAGCAGCAGCAGCAGCAGCAACTGCAGCAGCAGCACCAGGATGTTGGCCAAGATCGCAGACTGATCAGAACCGGCCTGAGAAACACACAAATACACACAAATAATAGATGAACAGCTCATTTATGTAAATATATATATATATATATATATAT
>NW_026549221.1:0-981 GCF_027596085.1 Anoplopoma fimbria | reverse complement strand
ACATTACTGCCAAAAGCTGCTATTTATCACTTTAAGCCTCCTAAAACACATTTCTGCAGGATATAGTCTCGAAACTCGATAATGTTCATTAATTCTCGAAACTCGATAATGTTCATTAATACACAGTTTTTACTGAAATTTGGGTAATGTTCAATAATACACAGTTTACCTGTAGTTAACGCTACATAACTGCCAAAAGCTGCTATTTATCACTTTAAGCCTCCTAAAACACATTTCTGCAGGATATAGTCTCGAAACTCGATAATGTTCATTAATACACAGTTTACCTCCAGTTTACGCGACATTACTGTCAAAAGCTGCTATTTATCACTTTAAGCCTCCTAAAACACATTTCTGCAGGATATAGTCTCGAAACTCGATAATGTTCATTAATACACAGTTTACCTGTAGTTAACGCTACATAACTGCCAAAAGCTGCTATTTATCACTTTAAGCCTCCTAAAACACATTTCTGCAGGATATAGTCTCGAAACTCGATAATGTTCATTAATACACAGTTTACCTGTAGTTAACGCTACATAACTGCCAAAAGCTGCTATTTATCACTTTAAGCCTCCTAAAACACATTTCTGCAGGATATAGTCTCGAAACTCGATAATGTTCATTAATACACAGTTTACCTTCAGTTTACGCGACATTACTGTCCAAAGCTGCTATTTATCACTTTAAGCCTCCTAAAACACATTTCTGCAGGATATCGTCTCGAAACTCGATAATGTTCATTAATACACAGTTTACCTGTAGTTTACGCTACATAACTGCCGAAAGCTGCTATTTATCACTTTAAGCCTCCTAAAACACATTTCTGCAGGATATAGTCTCGAAACTCGATAATGTTCATTAATACACAGTTTTTACTGAAATTTGGGTAATGTTCAATAATACACAGTTTACCTGTAGTTAACGCTACATAACTGCCAAAAGCTGCTATTTATCACTATAAGCCTCCTAAAACACATT
>NW_026549219.1:0-1396 GCF_027596085.1 Anoplopoma fimbria | reverse complement strand
TGGAGGACCCTCCTTAGCTTGCTGCCCCCGCGACCCGGCCCCGGATAAGCGGAAGGAAATGGATGGATGGATGGATGGTTTATTGCCAAGAACTTAGTATGGATTCTGAGACGGGGCTGTGAGTCCGGAGTGCAGAGGGGAAGATGAGTGGGAACCAGTCCGGGGCTGAGTCCAGGGGCAGGTGAATATATCAATTGTGCAGTGGAAGAGCAGGAACAGGCTGATGACCAGGGCTGGAGCAGAGCAGACGGAACTGCAGGGAAAAAACAAAACAGGATCAGGCAAGGGTTTAAGGAGCAAAGTTTAATCTCGGAATTACTGGCTGGATGTATACACTGGACGGCAGGTTCTACGATCTGGCAGTGAAGAGATGGCAGGCAGGGTATTTGTAGCAGTCTTGATGAGAAGTTTTAGCTGGTGGTAATCTGCTCTGACTCCAGCACACCTGTAGACAATCAGAGAACCACTCAGGGAACCACTCAGGGAGTGGCATTAATTAAAAGGGGGAGGGGTTTGATGCTGAAGGCCTTCAGGCTGATGTGACACTTGTCTACACTATTATACTATCAACACAGTCACTTATTTTTCATATTTTACTATCATACAGTGACTTGTTTTCTGGTAGCCATATTTACCTTTACTAGGCTCCTAGTGGCGCACTCAATAATTTTCCTGTCGCAGTCATATATGGGGCTCCTAGCGATGTGTGCAAAGCTTTCACTCCGCCATCCAAAAGGCTCCTTAGGGCCTCTCACCGTCCCTTTAGTGAGGTACAGGACTTTAATCGCATCCAAAAAGGCCTCTTAGCGATATACGCAAACTATTCTCTAACCTTGTCCTAAAGCCGCCCACAGTAATTCTGCTACCTTTCACCGTCCTAAAAAGGCTCCTAGCGATACATGCAATATTCTCTCTAACCAGCTCCTTCCAAAACTATTTGGTGGTTTTGCTGGTTTTAACACTTTTCTCTTTTTTTTCACTCTGAAATGTATGAGCTCGCAGATTTCGTAATCTCTGTTACCTCTCTACTCCTTTAGACACCCTCCTTATCTAGAGCGTATAGGGAACTCTTGCCGGCTTCAAATACTTTTTTTCTCTCCTCTGATATTTATTTTCTTTTTTCTAATGTATGAACTGCCTTCACCGCTTTCAGATATGACCACTCTGATTTAACATGCATGGATTCCACTCATCCTCTCTTTCTGCATCATGGTGATTCATTTCATACACATACTACATTAGACTTAGACACATATAAAACATAAACTTAAATCCAGCTCTGTCTAATCAGTGCTCTTAGTTTATAAACATTCTAGCAATATTAGTTTTGGTGATATTATACAGATTTCAGGTATTTCTTTGATTTGCCTTACTTGGGTGGATTCCTGCACTCAGA
>NW_026549218.1:0-761 GCF_027596085.1 Anoplopoma fimbria | reverse complement strand
GTGTATCACAACTCATCTCATGTAACAAATACTGTGTCCTTCGTCTGACTGTATCTGCTGAGGAGACTGAGGTCTTTTGGAGTGCAGGGAGCACTCCTGAGGACCTTTTTCGTCTCTGTGGTGGCATCAGCCATCTTTTATGCAGTGGTCTGCTGGGGCAGCAGCATCTCGACAGCCGACAGGAAGAGACTGAACAAGCTTGTCAGGAAGGCCAGCAGTGTGCTGGGTGTCCATTGATACGGTGGAGGTGGTGGGAGACAGGAGGATGATGGCCAAGTCATCATCCCCGATGAACAACACCTCCCACCCCATGCAGGACACCCTGGCAGCTCTGTCTAGGCAGCTCCTTCAGCCACTGGCTGCTTCACCCCCGGTGGTGAAGGAGAGGTACCGCAGGTCCTTCCTTCCTGCTGCTGTCAGGCTGCACAACCAGCTCTGCTCCCAGCAGACCACATGACACTAAAAAACAACTATATAAATCTGTGCAATCCACTGTGCAATATAACAATGAATCTGTCTGTTTATATAATATTTTAGTTATTCTGGATTTTTTATGTTGTTTTAATTATTTATTATTCTTTACTGTGTTCTTGCTTATTTACTTATTTATAATACCTGTTATTGATCGTGTTTTTTTTTACTCATGTCTCTTGTTTATACTATACTCTCTGCTGCTGCAATCGTGCAAATTATCTTATCTAATCTTATCTTATTTTTATACAATTTTTCTTATCTTATCATATCTTACCTTATGTGTATTA
>NW_026549217.1:0-625 GCF_027596085.1 Anoplopoma fimbria | reverse complement strand
TTTTTTATTTTTCCTCTTTTCATTGGTTTTGTCATTCAATGTTACTTTCTTTAGGTCCCATCTGGGGTGCCACTTTTTTATGTGACAGTTTAACTGAGATGTGGTTTTTGTCAGGGGTGCCAGCCAGGTTTCTCTGCTGGCATTTAAGATGCGTCAGTCCCAGTTGCTTCTTATGTTAATAATAATTTTATCCTTCTCTCTTTTTATATACCCCACAACCATCACAAAGGCTGTACATTTAGTTTATATGTACACCCCACACATTGAATGACCCAATTTTACCCGAACAAGAACACAAACACACCAGTTTGGAGAATTTCACAACAGCACTATATTTTAAGGTTTACACACACAAGACAAGAACCCTCAAAAAAAACCACAGTCCCCAGTGGCAAAGATAAAACTTTTATTGTTGGAGCAAAGGAAACAAAATGGCTGCTAACTCAGAGACTTGGTTGGGTGAAATGGAAGGAATTTCATGACCAGTTCCGTGCTGCCTTCCTGTCAGAAGACTATGAAGATGAACTGGCGGAGAGGGTGCGCAATAGAGTTCAGGGAGAAGGTGAAAGCGTCAGAGATTTTGCCTACATGTACCAGTCACTTTGCAAGCGCTGGAAAGGCAAAT
>NW_026549216.1:0-700 GCF_027596085.1 Anoplopoma fimbria | reverse complement strand
CTCAAAGTAATGGGTAGATTGTTCATATTAAATCTGCTCTGTATTATTTCAAAGCAAGCCCCACATGAAAAGTTAAGCAGAGAAGCGAGGTGAGGTGTGCAGGTACTGATAGCTTTCTGTCTGGTCTGTTTAGAGCCAGAGAAACAAACTCTAAGAATCTTCATGTAAGTGTAAATGATTAGAATTAGAGAGCAAAAGATCGAGAGTATAGTAACAACGAGTCCATAGATGTTATTAACCGTCGTGTCATAACAGGCTAGTTTGACAATGGAGTAGTTGTCACAGTACACTTTCTCAATGATGGTCCCACACAACTGTAAGGAGCTACTCAGGGACGTCATCACAACACACAGTAGTAAAGGGCAAAGCCATGTTACAGCAATAAGCACAGTAATCTTGTTAAATGTCATACGTGTGTTATATTGCAGAGGGAAACAAATAGCAAGGTATCGGTCATAAGCCATGATGGCTAAGTTAAAATATTCTACACCTCCATAACAGTATAGAATAAAATTCTGCAGGAAACAAAGTGGAGCAGAAACAGTGTGAACGTCAGAGAGGATCTGAACCAGAAGGAATGGAAACAACCCTGTACTACCATACAGTTCATTTACAAACAGGCTGCACAGAAAAAGGTACATAGGTTCATGTAAGCTTCTGTTCATACAGATAACAGCAATCAGCAAAAGATTGGAACAAA
>NW_026549215.1:0-1686 GCF_027596085.1 Anoplopoma fimbria | reverse complement strand
CTACAGCAACAGCCCATAACACAGCCAACATTAACACACACATGTTAATGTTTACTGTTGGTCCATGTAGCAGTATGCTACGAAGCTAACATGCTAACGCTACAAACTAACATGCTAACGCTACAAGCTAGCAGCCTCACCTGCATCGTGAGCAGTTTAAAATGATATTAATGATGCTAATTTCGCTTTGAATAACTGAATCCAGTAGTTCAGTACTTACACAGTGGCGTTTCTCAATACCAAGTATGGTCAAGTATGGACTTGCAAACTTGCAAGTTCATACTTGATAGTTCGACTTCGGGAGTACAAACTCCGAGGATGGAAGGGCGCAAATACGGTCATTTTGCAATTGGAACAGCAGCGAACTTGATGGCGTCACCAGCGTCCGCGGCGTCACCAACTCAGCTCGTCGGTCCGCCTACTCGGTTATCTTCAGTCATATATATTGACAATAAAACGAAATATGATATAAAACACAACCCTGCCTTTTTTTCATTTTCATTTAGAAAATATTAAAATATTAATATGTATATGTTTTGTGTTACATCTGCAACCACAACCACAGAGACACCGGAGCCAGCGGCACATCTGGAGGAGCCCTTGCGAGATCAGGCTGCTGTCAGCGGGCTGCATGAGCACCACCGCCCGGTCTCCTCTCTGGTCCTCTCATATCTCCGACAAGCGTCGGCCTTTTCAAACAGGCTCTATCTTGATAAATTGACCGCATATTTTAAGTCTTAACAACTACATTCTCGCTTAAAAAAATGTTAAAACTAAATTCCGTTACACAACAACAGCAGTATTTAGACAGTTATAACTGACAGTTGTGAGCCGTCTCCGCTACTGTCATCTCTTGTTTGCTGGTGAAATGCATTCTGGGATACTTGGCTGTCCAAAGTCCACACAAGTCTCTCCGATGCATCCTCGATATAATGGGGCGGAGCGAGGACACATCCGGGTATCTGGACCGTACTTGGCTGGATGCGAACTTGTGTATTGGAACAGTACTTGGGTCACTAGATGACGTTTCACAAGTTCACGAGGACACAAGTACAGAGAAGTTCACATATTGAGAAACGGCCAGTGTGTGTGTGCAGCGTGAAGCCTCGGGTTCATCAGCTCGTTCCTGTCGTTGTGTCTCGTTTGCTCGTGCAGTGAAAGTAGTTTCCAAACTCTAGAGTCGAAGTTCTTGCGCATTAACGCGTTACAGCTGTAAGCAAATTTTCTTATTTCAGAGTAATGTATAAAAATGACCGGATTACGACGTTACAAGCTTATTTTAGCAGCAAACAGTCAGACAAAGTCCGATGTTCCGACTTTTATATAAAACATTAAATGCGCTGAAATTTCAACGACGGAGTTGATACTTTACATAAATACTATAATGTATATTCAATTCAATTCAATTCAGCTTATTTTGTTTAGCCCCAGAATCCACACCATAAATTAGTCCAGAGGGCTGACAATCTGTACACATGCTACATCCTCTGTCCCGGACCCCTGACATCACACAGAAAAACTTCCTAAAAAACCCTTAACAAGGAGAAAGAAGGAAGAAACCTATGGGAGAGCGACAGAGGAGGGATCCTTCTCTAAGCTAAAATGCTTAATGGTACAGGTAATAGTAATAGTAATGTGACTAGTAATAATAATGGTGGTAGCAGTCGGTGTCAGCAGGGCCGTAGC
>NW_026549214.1:0-830 GCF_027596085.1 Anoplopoma fimbria | reverse complement strand
CGCGGTGCAGTGGCGTCACGTCATGATGTTTTCACGGATGTTTATCTGGACGGCTCATCCTCCTGTATACCGGTGTGCCGGATTACCAGTGTTTTTCACGGTACCGGTACCGGTGGACCGGCCCGCTCAACCTCCTATAGCTAGCATAGCTAGAGGAGGTTGAGCCGTCTGGGAACTAGAGGAGGCGTCCCGGTAGAATCCCGGTGACCGGGAAATAGGTTCCGGCGATCACCGCGCATTGCATGCCGGGTAGATTTTATTTATTTATTTATTTTTTAATTTTAATTTTTAATTTTTTTTTTAATTTTAATTTTTAATTTTTTTTAATTCACAATATATTTATATATATATATATATATATATATGTATATATTTACATTTTCAAGTTCTTATTTTTAAGATCTTAAGTTGATGCCACGAAGGCTGAAACATCATCTATTATCTTTATTTAATGTTTTATTCTATTCATTTAATGTTTCATTATCTTTATTAAATGTTATATTCTCTTTATTTAATGTTTCATTCTCTTTATTTAATGTTTTATTATCTTCATTTAATGTTTTATTCTCTTTGTTTAATGTTTTAATATCTTTATTTAATGTTTTATTCTATTTATTTAATGTTTCATTCTCTTTATTTAATGTTTTAATATCTTTATTTAATGTTTTAATATCTTTATTTAATGTTTTCTTATCTTTATTTAATGTTTCGCGTTTGTCACAGTCGCGGTGCAGTGACGTCACGTCATGATGTTTTCACGGATGTTTATCTGGACGGCTCATCCTCCTGTATACCGGTGTGCCGGATTACCGGTGTTTTTCACGGTACCG
>NW_026549213.1:0-902 GCF_027596085.1 Anoplopoma fimbria | reverse complement strand
GTACCGGTACCGTGAAAAACACCGGTAATCCGGCACACGGTATACAGGAGGATGAGCCGTCCAGATCAACATCCGTGAAAACATCATGACGTGACGTCACTGCACCGCGACTGTGACAAACGCGAAACATTAAATAAAGATAATAAAACATTAAATGAAGAGAATGAAACATTAAATAAAGAGAATAAAACATTAAATGAAGATAATATAACATTTAACAATGGCCAAGCTGTCATCCCTGATGAACAATACCTCCCACCCCATGCAGGACACCCTGGCAGCTCTGTGCAGCTCCTTCAGCCACCGGCTGCTTCACCCCGGTGTGTGAAGGAGAGGTACCGCAGGTCCTTCCTTCCTGCTGCTGTCAGGCTGCACAACCAACTCTGCTCCCAGCAGACCACATGACCACAGGACAATAATAACATAATAACATGACAATAGAAACCTGTGCAATACATTGCACTGTGCAATAATGGTTAAAAAAGTTAAAAGTAGTTGAAATAGTTGTTGTTTTTCTCTGTCTGTAAATATAGTATTTCAGTTATTGTTGTTTTTTCTACTGTTTTTTTATTGCTTATTTATAATACTTGTTTTATTTTATTTTTATTTTTCATTTTTTATTTTATTTATTTTAAAAATAAGAACTTGAAAATGTAAATATATACATATATATATATATATATATATAAATATATTGTGTTTTATATGTATGAACAAATGTCTCAATAAAGTTATTGAATTTAAAAATGAATAAATAAATAAATTAAAAAAATTAAAAATTAATTTATTAAAAATAAAAATCTACCCGGCATGCAATGCGCGGTGATCGCCGGAACCTATTTCCCGGTCACCGGGATTCTACCGGGACGCCTCCTCTAGCTCCCAGACGGCTCAACCTCCTC
>NW_026549212.1:0-945 GCF_027596085.1 Anoplopoma fimbria | reverse complement strand
ATACTATATCACCACGCTTTGCTCTTTCGTCTATACAGGGAGCGCCTGCAGATTGCCAGACACACTCACAGCTTTTAAATGTCAAATCAGAATGTACAAAGTGGCTATAAGGATCACAAATGTAGTGCAGTAAAAAGATTAATATTTACTGTTGAAATGTAGAATACGTTAGCATAAAATTGAAAAGAAAATGATCGATGAGCTTAGGAATGATGAAAGCCATCATTTAACTGGATTTGTGTCATTTCTATACCGGCAAGTCATGATCTAGCTATTTCCTTCCCACCCTGTCGGTGTCCACTGAAAAAGCAGCAGCGCCCTCTGCTTTTTGTAAAGAGGAGTGAAAAAAGCTTACAGCACCTGGTATTCCCAGGCGGTCTCCCATCCAAGTACTGACCAGGCCCGACCCTGCTTAGCTTCCGAGATCAGACGAGATCGGGCGTGTTCAGGGTGGTATGGCCGTAAGCAAATATTGCGCCTACCAAAGGGCCTTTTAAAGATACTATATCACCACGCTTTGCTCTTTCGTCTATACAGGGAGCGCCTGCAGATTTGCCAGACACACTCACAGCTTTTAAATGTCAAATCAGAATGTACAAAGTGGCTATAAGGATCACAAATGTAGTGCAGTAAAAAGATTAATATTTACTGTTGAAATGTAGTATAACGTTAGCATAAAATTGAAAAGAAAATGATCGATGAGCTTAGGAATGATGAAAGCCATCATTTAACTGGATTTGTGTCATTTCTATACCGGCAAGTCATGATCTAGCTATTTCCTTCCCACCCTGTCGGTGTCCACTGAAAAAGCAGCAGCGCCCTCTGCTTTTTATAAAGAGGAGTGAAAAAAAGCTTGGCACCTGGTATTCCCAGGCGGTCTCCCATCAAGTACTGACCAGGCCCGACCCTGCTTAGCTTCCGAGATCAGACGAGATCGGGCGTGTT
>NW_026549211.1:0-779 GCF_027596085.1 Anoplopoma fimbria | reverse complement strand
TACTTAAAAAAACTTGAAGTTGAGCTTCAATGCCTTTTTAAGTGTATTTCCCATTAAGAATGGTAATATAATGTAATTGTACTGTAAAGCGTGCTTAATCACTCATGATTCTTGGTTTTCATTAGTATACTTTAGTGCATTTGAAGTTTGAAAAAAGTTGTTCCATTTTAGCATACAATTTACACTTGAAGTGTAGTCAAATTGGTATTAAGTTGAACTTAATACATAATTGAATACACTTAACTGCACTTAGATTTGACCAAAAAAGTACAAAATGTACTTAGTATGCTTTCAAAAAGTATATTTTTAATAGTTTGTTTTTTTACCTGGGGCAAAAAGACGCTTCAGCCTTAAAATACCCCAAAAGTGTTTCTGACAGGAATTCATACTTTCATATGAGTTTCTTCAAGTAAGGGCCTCTGGACTCATAATAACAAGTTTACTTGTGTTTTCATTTAAATGCATCACTTTTAGATGCAATTACATTTTCTGCTGCAAAAGATGTTTCAGCCTTAAAATACCCCAAAAGTGTCTTTTCTGACAGGAATTCATACTTTACATGAGTTTCTTCAAGTAAGGGCCTCTGACTCAAATAACAAGTTTCCTCGTGTTTTCATGAAAACATGATACTTTCATCACTTTTAGATGCATTTACAGCTTTTCTGCTGCAAAAAGACGTTTCAGCCTTAAAATACCCCAAAAGTGTCTTTTCTGACAGGAATTCATACTTTACATGAGTTTCTTCAAGTAAGGGCCTCTGGACTCATAATAACAAGTTT
>NW_026549210.1:0-847 GCF_027596085.1 Anoplopoma fimbria | reverse complement strand
GTGCTCTTCCTGGAACCTCATTGTTCTCCCACTCTCAAATCACTATATCCATCAGCCGTGTCTGCTGGGGAAATTATTTCCAGCTCTGAATCAACAGCGAGGGGGAAGGAAGATAAATACAGCTATTCAGTTTCGCCGATTTGATTGGAGGGAAATAAATTGAAGAATGTGGGAATATTGCCCTCTCGGAAGGAAATGTGGGCGGGAGTAGTGGAATGGGTGTGGCTTGGAATTTGGAACGCGCCACGTCGACTGAGGCTCACCGCGAGAGTTTTGGCTGGGACGACTGGTGTCTCTGGCTGCTCTCACCGGGGGGCGGTACTTACTTTGGTTTCTCTTCATAACGCACAAGTCTTTCGCCTTTTACTAAAGACTTCCGTGGAGAGGAACACCAATGAGTTGAACCTATTTTTGGCAGGCTTTGCCATTCGGCTGAGCCTTGTGTACTTGTCAAAAGAATAGAAGCTGATTTTAACAAGACAAGTGTGCTTGACCTTGTAGGGCCTGTGCGGTTGTGCTAAGCAGCATCCCCCGCAATGCCCAATTGAAAGTACTGCACCATGACAAGCGACACGTGTGCCACGAGGTTGACACGGGCAGCAAACAGTTGGGGATCATCGCTTCTCGGCCTTTTGGCTAAGATCAAGTGTAGTATCTGTTCTTATCAGTTTAATATCTGATATGTCCTCTATATGAGGATAACTTATTAAGCAGATTTTTAGCACTGGGAGATGAAAAAGGGGCTTGCTCCGTTCACTCCACGCATTGACCTGGTATTGCAGCATCGCCAGGAACGGTGCACCCTTCGAATGACTTGTGAACAACAAAACATCAAACTCTTTAATGC
>NW_026549209.1:0-5223 GCF_027596085.1 Anoplopoma fimbria | reverse complement strand
CATATGCTTGTCTCCAAAGATTAGCCATGTGCACATACACGGCCGGTACAGTGAAACCGCTAATGGCCCATTAAATCAGTTATGGTTCTTTGATCGCCCAACTACTTGATAACTGTGGCAATTCTAGAGCTAATACATGCCAACGAGCGCTGACCTCCGGGGATGCGTGCATTTATCAGACCCAAAACCCATGCGGGTTCTCTCGGGAGCCCCGCCGCTTGGTGACTCTAGATAACCTCGAGCCGATCGCTGGCCCTCGTGGCGGCGACGTCTCATTCGAATGTCTGCCCTATCAACTTTCGATGGTACTTTCTGTGCCTACCATGGTGACCACGGGTAACGGGGAATCAGGGTTCGATTCCGGAGAGGAGCCTGAGAAACGGCTACCACATCCAGGAAGGCAGCAGGCGCGCAAATTACCCACTCCCGACTCGGGGAGGTAGTGACGATAATAACAATATCAGGACTCTTTCGAGGCCCTGTAATTGGAATGAGTACACTTTAAATCCTTTAACGAGGATCAACTGAGGGCAAGTCTGGTGCCAGCAGCCGCGGTAATTCCAGCTCCAATAGCGATATCTTAAAGCTGCTGCAGTTAAAAAGCTCGTAGTTGGATCTCGGATCGAGCTGACGGTCCGCCGCGAGGCGAGCTACCGCCTGTCCCAGCCCCTGCCTCTCGGCGCCCTCGATGCTCTTAACTGAGTGTCCTGCGAGTCCGAGCGTTTACTTTGAAAATTAGAGTGTTCAAAGCAGGCCCGGTCGCCTGAATACCGAGCAGCTAGGAATAATGGAATAGACCCGGTTCCATTTTGTGGTTTTCTTTCTGAACTCAGACATGATTAAGAGGGACGGCTGAGGCATTCGATGGTGCAGCCAGAGTGAAATTCTGGACCGCGCAAGATTTACGAAAGCGGCAGCACTTGCCAAGAATGTTTTCATTAATCAAGAACGGAAAGTCGGAGGTTCGAAGACGATCAGATACCGTCGAAGTTCCACTCATAAACGAGTGCCAACTAGCGATCCAGCGAGCGTATTCTCATGACCACTGGACAGCGTCCGGGAAACCAAAGTCTTTGGGTTCCGGGAGTATGGTTGCAAAGCTGAAACTTAAAGGAATTGACGTGAAGGCACCACCAGGATGGAGCCTGCGCTTAATCTGACTCAACACGGAAACCTCACCCGCCCGGACACGGAAAGGACTGACAGATTGATAGCTCTTCTCGATTCTGTGGGTGGTGTAAGCAGCCGCTCTTAGCTGGTGGAGCGATTTGTCTGGTTAATTCTGATAACCAACGAGACTCCGGCATGCTAACTGTTTGATGCGGCGGCCCCGTGCGGTCGGCGTCCAACTTCTTAGAGGGACAAGTGGCGTTCAGCCACACGAGATTGAGCAATAACAGGTCTGTGATGGCCCTAGATGTCCGGGCCAGACGACAGCGCCACACTGAAGTCTACCCTTCGCCGAGAGGGTGCAGGAACCCGCTGAACCCACTCTTGTGATAGGATTGTATTGGGAATATTTCCCATGAACGAAATTCCCAGTAAGCCGCAATGGTCATAAGCTCGCTGATTAAGTCCCTGCCCTTGTACACACCTCCGCCTGGGCCGCTACTTACCGACAGATGGTTTAGTGAGGTCCTGGATTGGTCCTGCCGGAGTCGGTCACGGCCCTGGTGGAGTGCTGAGAAGACGACCAAACTTGACTATCTAGAGGAAGCGGAAGTTTAGTCAGCGTTTCCGTAGGTGAACCTGCGGAAGGATCATTACCGATTTTGCCGGTCCGCGTGGCTGTGCAGAGGAAATGTCTCCGGAGCTGAGGCCGGGCTGGGGTGTATTCTTCAGCCCGGCCGAGGCGTCGCGCGCGCCGCTGTCGTCCGTGGCTTCTCGTCGTCTGTCACGTGTCCGCCGCCTCACTGAGGTGAGGGCGGCGCGCGGCGGGCTGGCGGCTGTCCTCTTGGTGCGCTGCGGCGCCGTCCGTGTTCATGCCACTCAGTCTGAGCTGGTCCCAGCCGAGCGCAGCGTTACTCTTTCTTCTTCCTCCGCCAAACGACGTAGGGCACGCCGGCGGGGTAGGGTCCCTGGGTCGTTCCTCCGGTGCCAACGGACTGCTCGCCACTCGGAACCAAAACCGAGCGTGTGTGGCGAGCCGAGCTCGGCCGCCCTCCAGGCGCCTCCGGGTACATCAACCCAACTTTCTCTCCATCGGAGGGAGGAGGGGTTCAATGTCTTCCTCCTTTTCCTGCCCTGGCCCTCTCGGGGTCTGTGGTGGTGGGGGTGATGCCCGGAGGTCGCTATACCTTTTGAAACCTTTTGTCAGCGAACCATGGCTCTACAACCAAAAATCAAAAAACTTTGACAACTCTGGCAGTGGATCACTCGCTCGCAGGCTGATGAAGAACGCAGCTAGCTGCGCAGAACCAATGTGAATTGCAGGACACATTGATCATCGACACTCGAACGCACTCTTGCGGCCCTGGTTCCTCCCGAGCTACGCCTGTCTGAGGGTCGCTGGCCATCGACCGGAGACGCTCGCCTCCGCGGCTGGGCGCCGCAGGCTCCGGCCTTCGTCCCCTAAGTGCAGACTTCGGATGCCCGGCGCGGTGCGGCCCTTGTCGGGCTCGCTTCCTCCCGCTGGCTTTTTCCTTTTTCCTTCCTTCGCTGACTCCTCACAGGGGGCCGGGAGGCGTGCCGCCGAGCCTGCATGCGCAGCGCGGCTGCCGTGTGACTACTCGTCTCCTGCATGACCGCGCCTACGCTGCGTAAGTTCGACGGTGCCGCTTCAGTTGGGGACTGAGGGGCTGCCTCGGTGGGGCCTCGGCGGGCTACGGCTGGGGACCTCTCCTCCGCGGCGGTGCACTGATGATGAGAACGTGAGCCTCGGGTCCGCTGAGCTACACCTGCTGCCTCCTCCGGGAAACGAACACACATTCGACTACGACCTCAGATCAGACGAGACAACCCGCTGAATTTAAGCATATACTAAGCTGGAGGAAAAGAAACTCAACCAGATTCCTCAGTAGCGGCGAGCTAAGAGGAAGAGCCCAGCGCCGAATCCCGTCCGACGGGCGGATTGGGGAAATGTGGCGGATGGAAGACCGCTTGCCTGTAGTCGCTGGGGCCTGAGTCCTTCTGATCGAGGCTCAGCCCATGGACGGTGTGAGGCCGGTAACGGCCCTCGTCGCGCCGGGTCCGGTCTTCGGAGTCGTGTTGTTTGGGAATGCAGCCCAAAGTGGTGGTAAACTCCATCTGACATAAATACCGCACAGACCGAGAGTCAACAAGCACCTAAGGGAAAGTTGAAAAGAACTTGGAAGAGAGAGTTCAAGAGGGCGGAAACCGCTGAGAGGTAAACGGGTGGGGTCCGCGAGTCTGCCCGGGATTCAACCTGGAGGTCTTGGACGGCTGCCGTGTGGAGGATCTCGTGGACCTCTCCCGGCGCTGGCTGGCCTGCCGGCGCATTTCCCGGCGGTGCGCCGCGACCGGCTCCAGGTCGGCTTGGAAAGGCTCGGGCGAGCGTGGCACGCGCCCGGCCGTTTGCTTTGATAGCGCCTCGCCCGGACCTCGCCGCCCAGGGCCGTGGACTAGTGCTGCTGCGCCTCTCCCCGCGGGAGGGACGGGCCTCTGCTCCCGGCGCGACTGTCGACCGGGCGGACTGTCCTCAGTGTGCCCTCAACCGCGTCTGCGTCGCCCAGGGCGTGGGATCGGCTCACGTAAAGGCGCCAGGGTCTGCGGCGATGTCGGCAACCCACCCGACCTGTCTTGAAACACGGACCATGAGGCCCAACGCACGCTGAGCCAGAGGGTCAAGAAAACCCCGTGGCGCAATGAAGTGAGGGCTGGCGCACGCCGCTGAGGTGGGATCCCGGCCCGTGGGGTCGGGCGACCATCGGCCCGCCTCGCCCGCACTGCCGGGGAGGGTGGTGAGCTGCGACAGGACCCGAAAGATGGTGAACTATGCCTGGCAGAGGCAAGCCAGAGGAAACTCTGGTGGAGGCCCGTAGCGGTCCTGACGCAAATCGGTCGTCCAACCTGGGTATAGGCAAGATGACGAACTCAACCATCTAGTAGCTGGTTCCCTCCGAAGTTTCCTCAGGATAGCTGGCGCTCAGAGTCTCGCAGTTTTATCTGTAAAGCTAATGATTAGAGGTCTTGGGCCGAAACGATCTCAACCTATTCTCAAACTTTAAATGGGTAAGAGCCCGCTCACTGGCTTGGAGCCAGGCGTGAATGCGAGCCGCCTAGTGGGCCACTTTGGTAGCAGAACTGGCGCTGCGGATGAACCGAACGCTGAGTTAAGGCGCCTGACGCCGACGCTCATCAGACCCCAGAAAAGGTGTTGGTCGATATAGACAGCAGGACGGTGGCATGGAAGTCGGAATCCGCTAAGGAGTGTGTAACAACTCACCTGCGAATCAACTAGCCCTGAAAATGGATGGCGCTGGAGCGTCAAGCCCATACCGCCGGGCCGCTGGCAACAGGAGCCGTAGGGCTACGCTCGACGAGTAGGAGGGCCGCCGCGGTGAGCACGGAAGCTCAGGCGCCCGTGGAGCCAGGCCAAGGGTGCAGATCTTGGTGGTAGCAGTAAGATCAACGAGAACTTTGAAGGCCTAAGTGGAGAAGGGTTCCATGTGAACAGCAGTTGAACATGGGTCAGTCGGTCCTAAGAGATGGGCGAACGCCGTTCGGAAGGGTGGGGCGATGGCCTACGCCGCCTCCGGCCGATCGAAGGGAGTCGGGTTCAGATCCCCGAATCTGGAGTGGCGGAGATAGGCGCGCGAGGCGTCCAGGTGCGGTAACGCAAACGATCCCGGAGAGCGGCGGAGCCCCGGGAGAGTTCCTTTGTGAAGGGCAGGGCTCCTGGAAGGTTCGGCCGTGAGGGGCCCGTGCCCTGGAAAGCGTCGCGGTTCCGGCGGCGTCCGGTGAGCTCTCGCTGGCCCTTGAAAATCCGGGGAGAAGGTGTAAATCTCGCGCCAGGCCGTACCCATATCCGCAGCAGGTCTCCAAGGTGAACAGCCTCTGGCATGTTAGATCAAGGCCGGTGCGGGAAGTCGGCAAATCAGATCCGTAACTTCGGGATAAGGATTGGCTCTAAGGGCTGGGTCGGTCGGGCTGGGGTGCGAAGCGGGGCTGGGCTCGAGCCGCGGCTGGGGAGCAGTCGCCCGCCGCCCTCCTCTCTCCGCCGCCGGAAGCGCGGCGCGCGGCCCGCCTCGCGGGCTCTGCCTC
>NW_026549208.1:0-2605 GCF_027596085.1 Anoplopoma fimbria | reverse complement strand
TGTTTACCACTATAACACATTTCTGCTGGACATTTACTGAAATTTGGGTAATGTTCAATAATACACAGTTACCTCCAGTTTACGCGACATTACCGCCAAAAGCTGCTATGTATCACTTTAAGCCTCCTAAAACACATTTCTGCAGGATATAGTCTCGAAACTCGATAATGTTCATTAATACACAGTTTACGCGACATTACTGCCAAAAGCTGCTATTTGTCACTTAAATCCCAAAACGAAGGATATAGTCTCCAAACGCGATAATGTTCATTAATACACAGTTTACCTGTAGTTAACGCTACATAACTGTCATAACTGTCTCGAAACTCGATAATGTTCATTAATACACAGTTTACCTCCAGTTTACGCGACATTACTGCCAAAAGCTGCTATGTATCACTTTAAGCCTCCTAAAACACATTTCTGCAGGATATAGTCTCGAAACTCGATAATGTTCATTAATACACAGTTTACCTCCAGTTAACGCGACATACTGCCAAAAGCTGCTATTTATCACTTTAAGCCTCCTAAAACACATTTCTGCAGGATATAGTCTCGAAACTCGATAATGTTCATTAATACACAGTTTACCTCCAGTTTACGCGACATTACTGCCAAAAGCTGCTATTTATCACTTTAAGCCTCCTAAAACACATTTCTGCAGGATATAGTCTCGAAACTCGATAATGTTCATTAATACACAGTTTACGCCATATTACCGTCAAAAACTGTTTACCACTATAACACATTTCTGCTGGACATTTACTGAAATTTGGGTAATGTTCAATAATACACAGTTACCTCCAGTTTACGCGACATTACCGCCAAAAGCTGCTATGTATCACTTTAAGCCTCCTAAAACACATTTCTGCAGGATATAGTCTCGAAACTCGATAATGTTCATTAATACACAGTTTACGTTTACGACATTACTGCCAAAAGCTGCTATTTGTCACTTAAATCCCAAAACGAAGGATATAGTCTCGAAACGCGATAATGTTCATTAATACACAGTTTACCTGTAGTTAACGCTACATAACTGCCAAAAGCTGCTATTTATCACTTTAAGCCTCCTAAAACACATTTCTGCAGGATATAGTCTCGAAACTCGATAATGTTCATTAATACACAGTTTACCTCCAGTTTACGTTCGACATTACTGCCAAAAGCTGCTATTTGTCACTTTAAGCCCAAAACAAAGGATATAGTCTCGAAACTCGATAATGTTCATTAATACACAGTTTACCTGTAGTTAACGCTACATAACTGCCAAAAGCTGCTATTTATCACTTTAAGCCTCCTAAAACACATTTCTGCAGGATATAGTCTCGAAACTCGATAATGTTCATTAATACACAGTTTACCTCCAGTTTACGCGACATTACTGCCAAAAGCTGCTATGTATCACTTTAAGCCTCCTAAAACACATTTCTGCAGGATATAGTCTCGAAACTCAATAATGTTCATTAATACACAGTTTACGCGACATTACTGCCAAAAGCTGCTATTTGTCACTTTAAGCCCAAAACACATTTCTGCAGGATATAGTCTCGAAACTCGATAATGTTCATTAATACACAGTTTACCTGTAGTTAACGCTACATAACTGCCAAAAGCTGCTATTTATCACTTAAAGCCCAAAACGAAGGATATAGTCTCGAAACTCGATAATGTTCATTAATACACAGTTTACCTGTAGTTAACGCTACATAACTGTCATAACTGTCTCGAAACTCGATAATGTTCATTAATACACAGTTTAGTTAACGCTACATAACTGCCAAAAGCTGCTATTTATCACTTTAAGCCTCCTAAAACACATTTCTGCAGGATATAGTCTCGAAACTCGATAATGTTCATTAATACACAGTTTACCTCCAGTTTAGGCGACATTACTGCCAAAAGCTGCTATTTATCACTTTAAGCCTCCTAAAACACATTTCTGCAGGATATAGTCTCGAAACTCGATAATGTTCATTAATACACAGTTTACGCCATATTACCGTCAAAAACTGTTTACCACTATAACACATTTCTGCTGGACATTTACTGAAATTTGGGTAATGTTCAATAATACACAGTTACCTCCAGTTTACGCGACATTACCGCCAAAAGCTGCTATGTATCACTTTAAGCCTTCTAAAACACATTTCTGCCCAAAACGAAGGATATAGTCTCGAAACTCGATAATGTTCATTAATATACAGTTTACCTCCAATTTACGCGACATTACTGCCAATAGCTGGTATTTATCACTTTAAGCCTCCTAAAACACATTTCTGCAGGATATAGTCTCGAAACTCGATAATGTTCATTAATACACAGTTTTTACTGAAATTTGGGTAATGTTCAATAATACACAGTTTACCTGCAGTTTACGCGACATTACTGCCAAAAGCTGCTATTTGTCAATTTAAGCCCAAAACGAAGGATATAGTCTCGAAACTCGATAATGTTCATTAATACACCGTTTACCTCCAGTTTACGCGACATTACTGCCAAAAGCTGCTATTTGTCACTTTAAGCCCAAAACGAAGCATATAGTCTCGAAACTCGATAATGTTCATTAATACACAGTTTACGCCATATTTCTGCCAAAAGCTGG
>NW_026549207.1:0-1395 GCF_027596085.1 Anoplopoma fimbria | reverse complement strand
AAAATAAATAAAATAAAAAATGAAAAATAAAAATAAAATAAAACAAGTATTATAAATAAGCAATAAAAAAAACAGTAGAAAAAACAACAATAACTGAAATACTATATTTACAGACAGAGAAAAAACAACAACTATTTCAACTACTTTTAACTTTTTTAACCATTATTGCACAGTGCAATGTATTGCACAGGTTTCTATTGTCATGTTATTATGTTATTATTGTCCTGTGGTCATGTGGTCTGCTGGGAGCAGAGTTGGTTGTGCAGCCTGACAGCAGCAGGAAGGAAGGACCTGCGGTACCTCTCCTTCACACACCGGGGGTGAAGCAGCCGGTGGCTGAAGGAGCTGCACAGAGCTGCCAGGGTGTCCTGCATGGGGTGGGAGGTATTGTTCATCAGGGATGACAGCTTGGCCATTGTTAAATGTTATATTATCTTCATTTAATGTTTTATTCTCTTTATTTAATGTTTCATTCTCTTCATTTAATGTTTTATTATCTTTATTTAATGTTTCGCGTTTGTCACAGTCGCGGTGCAGTGACGTCACGTCATGATGTTTTCACGGATGTTGATCTGGACGGCTCATCCTCCTGTATACCGGTGTGCCGGATTACCGGTGTTTTTCACGGTACCGGTACCGGTGGACCGGCCGGCTCAACCTCCTATAGCTAGCATAGCTAGAGGAGGTTGAGCCGTCTGGGAGCTAGAGGAGGCGTCCCGGTAGAATCCCGGTGACCGGGAAATAGGTTCCGGCGATCACCGCGCATTGCATGCCGGGTAGATTTTTTTTAAAAAAAAATTAATTTTTAATTTATTTAATTTATTTATTTATTCATTTTTAAATTCAATAACTTTATTGAGACATTTGTTCATACATATAAAACACAATATATTTATATATATATATATATATATGTATATATTTACATTTTCAAGTTCTTATTTTTAAAATAAATAAAATAAAAAATGAAAAATAAAAATAAAATAAAACAAGTATTATAAATAAGCAATAAAAAAAACAGTAGAAAAAACAACAATAACTGAAATACTATATTTACAGACAGAGAAAAAACAACAACTATTTCAACTACTTTTAACTTTTTTAACCATTATTGCACAGTGCAATGTATTGCACAGGTTTCTATTGTCATGTTATTATGTTATTATTGTCCTGTGGTCATGTGGTCTGCTGGGAGCAGAGTTGGTTGTGCAGCCTGACAGCAGCAGGAAGGAAGGACCTGCGGTACCTCTCCTTCACACACCGGGGGTGAAGCAGCCGGTGGCTGAAGGAGCTGCACAGAGCTGCCAGGGTGTCCTGCATGGGGTGGGAGGTATTGTTCATCAGGGATGACAGCTTGGCCATTGTTAAATGTTATATTATCTTCATTTAATGTTT
>NW_026549206.1:0-533 GCF_027596085.1 Anoplopoma fimbria | reverse complement strand
CCCTGATTCTTAATTCCTGTTCTCCTGTTCCCTCAGCTTTCCCCTGCCTGAACCTGCCTTTGTCTCCAGCCCTGTTCCCGGTTCATCTCCAGCTCCTGTCCTGGCTCCCTGGCTTCGCCCCACCTGATCCCCTCGTCCTTCATGCAACGCATGCCCAGCTAAAAACAATAAACCCCTTACCCCTACTCTCTGCCTCCCCGTCTCTCTGTGCTGCATTCGGGTCCACTCAGTCACGTCCCTAACACAGACTCTGCTCCGAGCTCCCTCCGGATGTCTGAGGCTCCTCACCCTATCTCTAAAGGCTGAGCCCAGCCACCCTACGAGAGGAAGCCTCATTTCGAGCCGCTTGCATTCGCGATCTCATTCTTTCGGTCACTACCCAAGAAGCTCATGACCATAGGTGAGGGTTGGAACGTAGATGGACTGGCAAATCGAGAGCTTTGCCTTTTCGGCTCAGCTCCTTCTTCACCAAAACGGTCCGGCACAAGCGCCCGCATCACTGCTGACTCTGCACCCGAACCGCCTGTCCATCT
>NW_026549205.1:0-590 GCF_027596085.1 Anoplopoma fimbria | reverse complement strand
CTCCCAGACGGCTCAACCTCCTCTAGCTATGCTAGCTATAGGAGGTTGAGCCGTACCGATCCACCGGTACCGGTACCGTGAAAAACACCGGTAATCCGGCACACCGGTATACAGGAGGATGGGCCGTCCAGATCAACATCCGTGAAAACATCATGGCTGATGGCGTCACTGCACAGCGACTGTGACAAACGCGAAACATTAAATAAAGATAATAAAACATTAAATGAAGAGAATGAAACATTAAATAAGAATAAAACATAAATGAAGATAATATAACATTTAACAATGGCCAAGCTGTCATCCCTGATGAACAATACCTCCCACCCCATGCAGGACACCCTGGCAGCTCTGTGCAGCTCCTTCCCAGCCACCGGCTGCTTCACCCCGATTGTGTGAAGGAGAGGTACACTTCAGGTCCCTTCCTTCCTGCTGCTGTCAGGCTGCACAACCAACTCTGCTCCCCCAGCAGACCACATGACCACAGGACAATAATAACAATAACATGACAATAGAAACCTGTGCAATACATTGCACTGTACAATAATGGTTAAAAAATTCAAAGCATTGAAATAGTTGTTGTTTTTCTCTGT
>NW_026549204.1:0-1389 GCF_027596085.1 Anoplopoma fimbria | reverse complement strand
CCCGACCCTGCTTAGCTTCCGAGATCAGACGAGATCGGGCGTGTTCAGGGTGGTATGGCCGTAAGCAAATATTGTGCCTACCAAAGGGCCTTTTAAAGATACTATATCACCACGCTTTGCTCTTTCGTCTATACAGGGAGCGCCTGCAGATTTCCAGACACACTCACAGCTTTTAAATGTCAAATCAGAATGTACAAAGTGGCTATAAGGATCACAAATGTAGTGCAGTAAAAATATTAATATTTACTGTTGAAATGTAGAATACGTTAGCATAAAATTGAAAAGAAAATGATCGATGAGCTTAGGAATGATGAAAGCCATCATTTAACTGGATTTGTGTCATTTCTATACCGGCAAGTCATGATCTAGCTATATCCTTCCCACCCTGTCGGTGTCCACTGAAAAAGCAGCAGCGCCCTCTGCTTTTTGTAAAGAGGAGTGAAAAAAGCTTACAGCACCTGGTATTCCCAGGCGGTCTCCCATCCAAGTACTGACCAGGCCCGACCCTGCTTAGCTTCCGAGATCAGACGAGATCGGGCGTGTTCAGGGTGGTATGGCCGTAAGCAAATATTGTGCCTACCAAAGGGCCTTTTAAAGATACTATATCACCACGCTTTGCTCTTTCGTCTATACAGGGAGCGCCTGCAGATTTCCAGACACACTCACAGCTTTTAAATGTCAAATCAGAATGTACAAAGTGGCTATAAGGATCACAAATGTAGTGCAGTAAAAATATTAATATTTACTGTTGAAATGTAGAATACGTTAGCATAAAATTGAAAAGAAAATGATCGATGAGCTTAGGAATGATGAAAGCCATCATTTAACTGGATTTGTGTCATTTCTATACCGGCAAGTCATGATCTAGCTATATCCTTCCCACCCTGTCGGTGTCCACTGAAAAAGCAGCAGCGCCCTCTGCTTTTTGTAAAGAGGAGTGAAAAAAGCTTACAGCACCTGGTATTCCCAGGCGGTCTCCCATCCAAGTACTGACCAGGCCCGACCCTGCTTAGCTTCCGAGATCAGGCGAGATCGGGCGTGTTCAGGGTGGTATGGCCATAAGCAAATATTATTGCCTACCAAAGGGCCTTTTAAAGATACTATATCACCACGCTTTGCTCTTTCGTCTATACAGGGAGCGCCTGCAGATTTCCAGACACACTCACAGCTTTTAAATGTCAAATCAGAATGTACAAAGTGGCTATAAGGATCACAAATGTAGTGCAGTAAAAATATTAATATTTACTGTTGAAATGTAGAATACGTTAGCATAAAATTGAAAAGAAAATGATCGATGAGCTTAGGAATGATGAAAGCCATCATTTAACTGGATTTGTGTCATTTCTATACCGGCAAGTCATGATCTAGCTATTTCCTTCCCACCCTGTC
>NW_026549203.1:0-1281 GCF_027596085.1 Anoplopoma fimbria | reverse complement strand
CGATAATGTTCATTAATACACAGTTTACCTCTAGTTTAGCGACATTACTGCCAAAAGCTGCTATTTATCACTTTAAGCCTCCTAAAACACATTTCTGCAGGATATAGTCTCGAAACTCGATAATGTTCATTAATACACAGTTTACCTGCAGTTACGCTACATAACTGCCAAAAGCTGCTATTTATCACTTTAAGCCTCCTAAAACACATTTCTGCAGGATATAGTCTCGAAACTTCGATAATGTTCATTAATACACAGTTTACCTGTAGTTCAGCGACATTACTGCCAAAAGCTGCTATTTATCACTTTAAGCCTCCTAAAACACATTTCTGCAGGATATAGCTTGAAACTTCGATAATGTTCATTAATACACAGTTTACCTGTAGTTTAACAGCGACATTACTGCCAAAAGCTGCTATTTATCACTTTAAGCCTCCTAAAACACATTTCTGCAGGATATAGTCTGAAGCTTCGATAATGTTCATTAATACACATTTTACCTCCAGTTTTACGCGACATTACTGCCAAAAGCTGCTATTTATCACTTTAAGCCTCCTAAAACACATTTCTGCAGGATATAGTCGAGCTTCGATATTTCATATACGCGGTTTACCTCAGTTTAGCGACATTACTGCCAAAGCTGGTATTTATCACTTTAAGGCTCCTAGAACCATTTCTGCAGGATGTAGTCTCGAAACTCGATAATGTTCATTAATACACAGTTTACCTCCAGTTTATTAGCGACATTACTGCCAAAAGCTGGTATTTATCACTTTAAAGGCTCCTAAAACACATTTCTGCAGGATATAGTCTGAAACTTCGATAATGTTCATTAATACACAGTTTACCTCCAGTTTACGCGACAT
The DNA here is from genome assembly GCF_027596085.1 of Anoplopoma fimbria. Taxonomy (NCBI): domain Eukaryota; kingdom Metazoa; phylum Chordata; class Actinopteri; order Perciformes; family Anoplopomatidae; genus Anoplopoma; species Anoplopoma fimbria. The sequence goes on along the minus strand of NW_026549203.1, from coordinate 415 downwards.
TACTGCCAAAAGCTGCTATTTATCACTTTAAGCCTCCTAAAACACATTTCTGCAGGATATAGTCTCGAAACTTCGATAATGTTCATTAATACACAGTTTACCTGCAGTTCGCGACATTACTGCCAAAAGCTGCTATTTATCACTTTAAGCCTCCTAAAACACATTTCTGCAGGATATAGTCTCGAAACTCGATAATGTTCATTAATACACAGTTTACCTGTAGTTAGCGACATTACTGCCAAAAGCTGCTATTTATCACTTTAAGCCTCCTAAAACACATTTCTGCAGGATATAGTCTCGAAACTCGATAATGTTCATTAATACACAGTTTACCTGTAGTTTACGCTACATTAACTGCCAAAAGCTGCTATTTATCACTTTAAGCCTCCTAAAACACATTTCTGCAGGATATAGT
>NW_026549202.1:0-843 GCF_027596085.1 Anoplopoma fimbria | reverse complement strand
TGGTCAAGCACTACAACATTCCAATATCAAACCGCTTTGTTTTTCAAGACATTGAATCTAAAATGTACAAAAATGTTACGCAAGGCATCACTTTGTTCGTCCACAATATATTTTTTCTACCCTCGCACTGTGACATTCCAATATCAAAGCGCTTTGTTATTCAAGACATTAGCCTAAATGGTTCCACTTCTCTGCCGTGAATAACACAGACAAGGCTAAGAAGATTGGCTGGGAATCGAACCCAGGTCAACTGCTTGGAACTATGCTTACTACCACCACGAATTATAATGACAAAAAATGGAAAATTGAAGTAATGTCATGGTATAACACGTTCGACATTGATTACAGAAAGATCACTTAGTTTATGTGGTAACTTGCTGAATCCAGTGATCAGTTCAAGCTCAGAAAGGAGGCTTGTGCAAAATTCTAGAGCGAAGATGTCTTTGTTCATGCAGAGTAGAACTCAAACGTGACATGGAGATAAATCAGTCATTGAAAGTCCTGTAGCCCAGAAACATCGTTGTCAATGGTGGTCAATCAAATGTCTGTTTTACCAAGGCACAACTTTGAATGTCCAGAACACATTTTGTCTGGTCAAGCACTACAAAATTCCAATATCAAACCGCTTTGTTTTTCAAGACATTGAATCAAAAATGTACAAAAATGTTACGCAAGGCATCACTTTGTTCATCCACAATATATTTTTTCTACCCTCGCACTGTGACATTCCAATATCAAAGCGCTTTGTTAATTCAAGACATTAAGCCTAAATGGTTCCAAAGGGGACCCCCACTTCTCTGCCGTGAATTAACACATGACAACAGGCCACTAAGAATGCATTGG
>NW_026549201.1:0-760 GCF_027596085.1 Anoplopoma fimbria | reverse complement strand
AACAACCATGCTGCTCCATCCGCCTAAAAAAATGACCGCGACCACCGGCTGAAAACGTCCGTAAAAGAGTGCATGAAGTGGGGAAACAGTGGTGCCATCAGCCCGTCTCTCCATGCTGCTCCATCCGCGAGAAAATGACCGCGACCGCTGGCCGAAAACGTCCGTAAAGAGAGAGCATGGAGTGGGGAAACAGTGGTGCCATCAGCCTGCCTCTCCATGCTGCTCCATCCGCGAGAAAATGACCGCGACCGCCGGCTGAAAACGTCCGTAAAAGAGTGCATGAAGTGGGTAAAGTGGTGCCATCAGCCTGTCTCTCCATGCTGCTCCATCCGCGAGAAAATGACCGCGACCGCCGGCTGAAAACGTCCGTAAAAGAGAGCATGGAGTGGGGAAACAGTGGTGCCATCAGCCTGCCTCTCCATGCTGCTCCATCCGCGAGAAAATGACCGCGACCGCCGGCTGAAAACGTCCGTAAAAGAGTGCATGAAGTGGGAAACAGTGGTGCCATCAGCCTGTCTCTCCATGCTGCTCCATCCGCGAGAAAATGACCGCGACCGCCGGCTGAAAACGTCCGTAAAGAGAGAGCATGGAGTGGGGAAACAGTGGTGCCATCAGCCTGCCTCTCCATGCTGCTCCATCCGCGAGAAAATGACCGCGACCGCCGGCTGAAAACGTCCGTAAAGAGAGAGCATGGAGTGGGGAAACAGTGGTGCAGTCAGCCTGTCTCTCCATGCTGCTCCATCCGCGAGAAAATGACCGC
>NW_026549200.1:0-484 GCF_027596085.1 Anoplopoma fimbria | reverse complement strand
TTTAGATGCATCTACAGCTTTTCTGCTGCCAAAAGACGTTTCAGCCTTAAAATACCCCAAAAGTGTCTTTTCTGCGAAGAAACCATACTTTACATGAGTTTCTTCAAGTAAGGCCCTCTGGAGTAAGTTTCCATATGTTTTCATGAAAACATGATACTTTCATCACTTTTAAATGCATTTCTGGCTTTTCTGCTGCAAAAAGACGTTTCAGCCTGAAAATACCCCAAAAGTGTATTTTCTGATAGAAACCATACTTTACATGAGTTTCTTCAAGTAAGGGCCTCTGGACTCACAATAACAAGTTTCCTTATGTTTTCATGAAAACATGATACTTTCATCACTTTTAGATGCATTTACAGCTTTTCTGCTGCCAAAAGACGTTTCAGCCTTAAAATACCCCAAAAGTGTCTTTTCTGCGAAGAAACCATACTTTACATGAGTTTCTTCAAGTAAGGCCCTCTGGAGTAAGTTTCCATATGTTTTC
>NW_026549199.1:0-526 GCF_027596085.1 Anoplopoma fimbria | reverse complement strand
ATTTCAACCCATCTTGTGTAATAGTCCACAAAGACAATGAGGTAGAGATTGCCATTGGAGCTTCGAGGAAAGGGTCCCATGAGGTCAACTCCTAGCATCTCCCAAGCCTCATGAACCACAGTTTGTTGCAGTTTCCCAGGAGGTTTCCGTGTCTCAGGTTTGTAGAGCTGGCAAACTTGGCAACATCGCACATGTTCTCTCACATCCATGCTCATCCTAGGCCAATACACAAGGGCTTGCAACCTTTTATATGTTTTGTATCTCCCAAAATGGCCAGATAGGGGATCCTCATGATAATGGTGGAGAAGCTGTTGGCGGAGTGAAGAAGGAATGTATATCTGGTAGAGGGTTTTGTGAGGAAATTCCACCATTCTGTATACTTTATCCTCCAAAACAGTGAACTTTGTCGTAGGGTTTTCCATCACTTCTCCTGTTTCTGTGATTTTTTCATACAGGCTCTGGATAACAGAATCCTCCTGCTGGGCCTTCCAAATGTCCTCATCTGTAACCTGGAGATTTTTAGAGG
>NW_026549198.1:0-417 GCF_027596085.1 Anoplopoma fimbria | reverse complement strand
TTACACATCTCAAGGATATATATACTCAGACCACACAAACCTTACTCCAGTGTATTTTGACTCTGGAGGGATACTGAACTACTTGATTCTGCTAGATAGACTAAGTATATTGTTCTCTGCTTTCTTAAAATTGATCTTAAACTGTACCAAGCCTGCTTAAAAAGGGTTAGTGACTGATGCTGATTCTCTTGATTCTACTGTTCTGACATTCTCTAATCAGGAAGTGTTTGATGCTCTGTTGTGTTTGATGCTCCTGTGCCTTTAATCAGGAACTGCTTTGAGAGGTGTGCTTTAGCTTCAATAGGTCAATTGTCCTCTTAACTGCTAGGGGGAGTGGCTTACACATCTCAAGGATATATATACTCAGACCACACAAACCTTACTCCAGTGTATTTTGACTCTGGAGGATACTGAACT
>NW_026549196.1:0-492 GCF_027596085.1 Anoplopoma fimbria | reverse complement strand
TGGTCATGTGGTCTGCTGGGAGCAGAGTTGGTTGTGCAGCCTGACAGCAGCAGGAAGGAAGGACCTGCGGTACCTCTCCTTCACACACCGGGGGTGAAGCAGCCGGTGGCTGAAGGAGCTGCACAGAGCTGCCAGGGTGTCCTGCATGGGGTAATGTGGTAATGTTTCATTCTCTTCATTTAATGTTTTATTATCTTTATTTAATGTTTCGCGTTTGTCACAGTCGCGGTGCAGTGACGTCACGTCATGATGTTTTCACGGATGTTGATCTGGACGGCTCATCCTCCTGTATACCGGTGTGCCGGATTACCGGTGTTTTTCACGGTACCGGTACCGGTGGACCGACGGCTCAACCTCCTATAGCTAGCATAGCTAGAGGAGGTTGAGCCGTCTGGAAGCTAGAGGAGGCGTCCCGGTAGAATCCCGGTGACCGGGAAATAGGTTCCGGCGATCACCGCGCATTGCATGCCGGGTAGATTTTTTTTTTTTTAA
>NW_026549195.1:0-3053 GCF_027596085.1 Anoplopoma fimbria | reverse complement strand
ACGACTAACCCTGGTTTTCATCGAGCTTTCATTGTTTACATATACAAACTGAGATCGGTCTGATAAATACGACTTAAACCAGCTAAGTGCGGTTCCTTTAATGCCTATAAGATGCTCCAATCTCTGTAATAGGATTTGAAGGTCATTGGTCATTTTCACCAGTGCCGTCTCTGTGCTATGATTCACTCTAAATCCTGACTGAAAATCCTCAAATAAACTATTGTTATGCATAAAGTCACAGAGCTGATTTGCTACTGCTTTCTCAAGGATCTTAGAGAGGAACGGAAGGTTAGATATAGGTCTATAGTTAGCCAACACCTCTGGATCAAGAGTAGGTTTCTTAAAGCTAGGGTGGGCGAAAACAGCCGTTGAGATTCCGTCGCGTGCTCTCTGGCCTCTCCCTGCCACGCTACCTGCTGTAGCTCCTCCCACCGAACGTCAGTTATGCGCGTTCATGTGAATTCAGTTACATTGATAGGAAGACGAAACACGCAGGGACGCACCAACGTCGTTGCCAAGGTGACCGGACAGTCCCACAGCCAATAAGAACGGAGAATCGGAGCCTCGCTCTGATTGGTCAAAGTGTACATGAGCGGTGGCAATTTTTGGGTGCGGCCCACAGAGGCAGGGGAGAGCAAAGTTATGAGCAGATATTCTCAGAGCACTTCACCTACATATAGCTGACTGGCTATTAGGACAGTTTTGCCAAATATTACAGTAAAGAAATGACCCACCCTAGCTTTAAGAAGAGGTTTAATTACAGCTAGTTTGAAGGCCTGTGGTACATGGCCCGTCAGTAAAGACAGATTGATAATTTCTAATAAGGAGTTGCTAATTAAAGGTAAAACTTCCTTAAGCAGCCTAGTCGGAATCGGGTCTAAGAGACAGGTGGAAGGTTTAGACTTAGAAATAGTTAAAGTCAATTGTTGAAGGTCGATGGGAGAAAAGCCATCTAAATATATTTCAGGTTCTACAGCTGTGGATCGATCGGTACTGGTTGAGGGCAGTAGATTATAAATGGATCGAGGATCGAGGAGGGATCACCGAGGAGCCATGAGCGAGGATGCACGAGAGCTTCCTTCCAGGAAGTGTCGTGAGGGCCGACACGCCCCTCATTGTTCATCTGTTATCTGATTGGATGCTGCAGCCGATAGTACTGATCTGATATAACTCATCATCACTGGAGTTTTATACCAGAGTGATGACATATCACAGATTAAATGGATTAAAAAATTAGAAAGAGAGTTAAAGAGTTGGAGAGTCTGTCTGTTTGTCAATAGAAACACTTTTTACATAATTTATCGTCATTTCCATTCCTTCATATGAGGCTGATCATTCCTGAGTGTCAGGTTGGATGAGTTATGTAATTCCAATTTACCCACGAAACATTGAGTCTAATCAATTAATTCCAGTGTTTAGGAGAAAACATAATCATATTCTGGATTATTTAATGATGACATCACAATCCGAATTTCAAAACATACAGACGTTGATAATTAATAAATAAGACAAACGCATTTCACCGGTAGAAATCGGTGCGCTGCGCTTATGAGCAGAACACAGTATAAATACACAGTATAAATACTAAGAGCACAGTATAAATACTAAGAACACAGTATAAATACACAGGACACAGTATAAATACTAAGAACATAGTATAAATACACAGAACACAGTATAAATACTGAGAACACAGTATAAATACACAGGACACAGTATAAATACTAAGAACACAGTATAAATAAACAGAACACAGTATAAATACTAAGAACACAGTATAAATACACAGAACACAGTATAAATACTAAGAACACAGTATAAATACACAGAACACAGTATAAATACACAGAACAATATTAGTACAGTGATGATTACTTTGTGTCATTATTAATATTAGTACAGTGATGATTACTTTGTGTCATTATTAATATTAGTACAGTGATGATTACTTTGTGTCATTATTAATATTAGTACAGTGATGATAACTTTGTTTCATTATTAATATTAGTACAGTGATGATTACTTTGTTTTTCATTATTAATATTAGTACAGTGATGATTACTTTGTTTCATTATTAATATTAGTACAGTGATGATTACTTTGTTTCATTATTAATATTAATACAGTGATGATTACTTTGTGTCATAATTAATATTAGTACAGTGATGATTACTTTGTGTCATAATTAATATTAGTACAGTGATGATAACTTTGTTTCATTATTAATATTAGTACAGTGATGATTACTTTGTTTCATTATTAATATTAGTACAGTGATGATAACTTTGTGTCATTATTAATATTAGTACAGTGATGATTACTTTGTCTTTATTAATATTAGTACAGTGATGATTACTTTGTGTCATTATTAATATTAGTACAGTGATGATAACTTTGTTTCATTATTAATATTAGTACAGTGATGATAACTTTGTTTCATTATTAATATTAGTACAGTGATGATTCGTTGTGTCATTATTAATATTAGTACAGTGATGATTACGTTGTGTCATTATTAATATTAGTACAGTGATCAAAATCAAAAGTCTCTCCAGCTGTTAAAGCCGACTGACAGCTGATCCGGCGTCATCAGAAACAGACGTCGCTTCATGTGGCCTTCAGAGAAAGGACGTCTCATGTCTCTTGAAACACATTTCCTCGTTTCCTCTCTCCTAGCATGGTTTCCTTGCGTCTCCCATCATCCCTGGTGGGCGGGACTAAGACGCAAGGAAACAACGCAAGTGAGGGAATCGAGGGGAGGCAATTTAGAGACTTGGCATGTACCAGGCCTTTCAGAGACTCTGACACGCGACTGCAGCACGATGATGTCACTGACTCTACTGCTGACCACCCTGGGAGCTCCTTGTTCAGGAGTGAAGACTCTCCTCTGAGAACTTTGGTTCACCACCACGATGAGTCACAGAGCCCACCTCCTCCACTGGTCTGCAGTGAGCCTCCAGGGTGCTGCTCCAGCTGTAGTGGCGTCCTTCTCCAGCACCCGGGGCTCCTGCTCTCCTCCCAGCTCACGTCTTTTGGTAAGTTTTACTGTCTTA
>NW_026549193.1:0-1655 GCF_027596085.1 Anoplopoma fimbria | reverse complement strand
CAGCAGGGCCTCAGTCGGTGGCACGATGACAGTCCAAATATAACCCGATTCCTGGGAACCTGCGAGGCGAGAAAGCACAAGAACTCCGGGGAAGAAGCAAAATCAGTAATGTGCATAAATAGGAGATTAATACATAAAGAAGGAGGGAGAAAGAGGAGAGGGAGCTCAGCGTATCCTAGGTAGTCCCCGGCTGTCTAGGCATATAGCAGCATATCTAGGGGCTGGACCAAGGCGAACCTGAACCAGCCCTAACTATAAGCGCTATCAAAAAGGAAGGTCTTAAGCCTGCTCTTGAAAGTGGTGAGTGTGTCTGCCCCCGGACTGAAACTGGAACCTGGTTCCACAGAAGAGGAGCCTGATAACTGAAGGCTCTGGCTCCCATCCTACTTTTATATACTCTAGGAACCACAAGTAACCCTGCATTGATTGAGCGCAGCTCTCTAGTTGGGTAATATGGAACTATAAGTTCCTTAAGATAAGAACGGTGCCTGACCAGTTAGAGCTTTGTAGGTAAGTAAAAGAATTTTAAATTCTATTCTTGATTTAACAGGGAGCCAGTGCAGAGAAGCTAATACTGGAGTAATATGATCTCTTTTCTTAGTTTTTGTAAGATAACTCAAGGTTCTTAACGGTAGTGCTGGATGCTAGAGCAATGCCATCTAGAGAAACTATATCGTTAGATAATTGAATTCGAAGGTGATCTGGACCTAGTAGGATAACTTCTGTTTTTCAGAGTTTAACATTAAAAAGTTACAGGTCATCCAGGTTTTTATGTCCGTAAGACATGCTTGAAGTCTAGAGAACTGGTTAGTTTCGTCTGGCTTAATTGATAGATACAACTGGGTATCATCTGCATAACAATGAAAGTTTACTGAGTGTTTTCTGATAATATTCCCCAAGGGAAGCATATATAAAGTAAATAAAATAGGTCCAAGAACAGACCCCTGTGGAACTCCGTGACTAACCCTGGTTTTCATCGAGCTTTCATTGTTTACATATACAAACTGAGATCGGTCTGATAAATACGACTTAAACCAGCTAAGTGCGGTTCCTTTAATGCCTATTAGATGCTCCAATCTCTGTAATAGGATTTGGTGATCAATGGTATCAAATGCAGCACTAAGGTCTAGCAATACAAGTACAGAGACAAGTCCTTTGTCTGAAGCTATTAGAAGGTCATTGGTAATTTTCACCAGTGCCGTCTCTGTGCTATGATTCACTCTAAATCCTGACTGAAAATCCTCAAATAAACTATTGTTATGCATAAAGTCACAGAGCTGATTTGCTACTGCTTTCTCAAGGATCTTAGAGAGGAACGGAAGGTTAGATATAGGTCTATAGTTAGCCAACACCTCTGGATCTAGAGTAGGTTTCTTAAGAAGAGGTTTAATTACAGCTAGTTTGAAGGCCTGTGGTACATGGCCCGTCAGTAAAGACAGATTGATAATTTCTAATAAGGAGTTGCTAATTAAGGTAAAACTTCCTTAAGCAGCCTAGTCCGGAATCGGGTCTAAGAGACAGGTGGAAGGTTTAGACTTAGAAATAGTTAAAGTCAATTGTTGAAGGTCGATGGGAGAAAAGCCATCTAAATATATTTCAGGTTCTACAGCTGTGGATCGATCGGTACTGGTTGAGGGCCCAGTAGATTATAAATT
>NW_026549192.1:0-759 GCF_027596085.1 Anoplopoma fimbria | reverse complement strand
ATCTGGCTTAAACATGAGAGTTTGTTGGATAAGCTTCCTGGAAAAGTCCAGTCTCGACATGCCCACAATTTTCCCGTCTATTTCTTTAAAGGAGAGTCGGACGCTATGGTGCCTCCCATGTCGGCATGGCTGGCCCCATATGGAGGCAATTAATGCAGTTGAAGATAAAAGGAAATAAAAGACCTAAAACTTCCTGAAAGAAACCAACAAGTTGCTAAAAAATAGAAGGTACCATAGATATGTGATACAAGTGTAAAAGTATAAAATAACTTAATAAATAAAGTTCAATTACCCTTTCCTGTTTGGGCCTGGTCAAGATGTATCTTCCGGAAGAGTGCAGGTAAGATGCCCCTCCGTGCCAATGTTATCTTATGTAGATATTTGCAACCAAAGTGGTTGAAAAGTTTTGCGCATAAGAATAAATACAATATCCTCCCTAACGGCGACAAACTTATGCCACGGACAGGCAAAAGTTTTACCACCAGCAGGAAGTGATCACAGTTCAGCCAAAAGGCCGAGAAGCGATGATCCCCAACTGTTTGCTGCCCGTGTCAACCTCGTGGCACACGCGGTCGCTTGTCATGGTGCAGTACTTTCAATTGGGCATTGCGATGCTGCTTTAGCACAAATCGGCACAGGCCCTACAAGGTCAAGCACACTTGTCTTGTTAAAATCAGCTTCTATTCTTTTGACAAGTACACAAGGCTCAGCCTAATGGCAAAGCCTGCCTTAAAAATAGGTTCAACTCATTGGTGTTCC
>NW_026549191.1:0-2234 GCF_027596085.1 Anoplopoma fimbria | reverse complement strand
AATAAATTTAATTTTTTTTTTTTTTTTTTTTAAATAATCTACCCGGCATGCAATGCGCGGTGATCGCCGGAACCTATTTCCCGGTCACCGGGATTCTACCGGGACGCCTCCTCTAGCTCCCAGACGGCTCAACCTCCTCTAGCTATGCTAGCTATAGGAGGTTGAGCCGGCCGTCCACCGGGTACCGGTACCGTGAAAAACACCGTAATCCGGCACACCGGTATACAGGAGGATGAGCCGTCCAGATAAACATCCGTGAAAACATCATGACGTGACGTCACTGCACCGAAACTGTGATTTTTTTTTTTTTTTTTTAAATAATCTACCCGGCATGCAATGCGCGGTGATCGCCGGAACCTATTTCCCGGTCACCGGGATTCTACCGGGACGCCTCCTCTAGCTCCCAGACGGCTCAACCTCCTCTAGCTATGCTAGCTAGAGGAGGTTGAGCGATCGGTCCACCGGTACCGGTACCGTGAAAAACACCGGTAATCCGGCACACCGGTATACAGGAGGATGAGCCGTCCAGATAAACATCCGTGAAAACATCATGACGTGACTCACTGCACCGCGACTGTGACAAACGTACATATATATATATATATAAATATATTGTGTTTTATATGTATGAACAAATGTCTCAATAAAGTTATTTAATTAAAAAATAAATAAATAAATAAATTTAATTTTTTTTTTTTTTTTTTTTTTAAATAATCTACCCGGCATGCAATGCGCGGTGATCGCCGGAACCTATTTCCCGGTCACCGGGATTCTACCGGGACGCCTCCTCTAGCTCCCAGACGGCTCAACCTCCTCTAGCTATGCTAGCTATAGGAGGTTGAGCCGGCCGGTCCACCGGTACCGGTACCGTGAAAAACACCGGTAATCCGGCACACCGGTATACAGGAGGATGAGCCGTCCAGATAAACATCCGTGAAAACATCATAACGTGACGTCACTGCACCGCGACTGTGAAAAAAGTACATATATATATATATATATATATATATATATATATATAAAAATATATTGTGTTTTATATGTATGAACAAATGTCTCAATAAAGTTATTGAATTAAAAATTTAGATTTTTTTTTTTTTTTTTTTTTAAATAATCTACCTGGCATGCAATGCGCGGTGATCGCCGGAACCTATTTCCCGGTCACCGGGATTCTACCGGGACGCCTCCTCTAGCTCCCAGACGGCGCTATGCTAGCTATAGGAGGTTGGCCGGTCCACCGGTACCGGTACCGTGAAAAACACCGGTAATCCGGCACACCGGTATACAGGAGGATGAGCCGTCCAGATAAACATCCGTGAAAACATCATGACGTGACGTCACTGCACGCGACTGTGACAAACGTACATATATATATATATTTATATATATAAATATATTGTGTTTTATATGTATGAACAAATGTCTCAATAAAGTTATTGAATTAAAAAATAAATAGATAAATAAATTAAAAAAAGCTCCCAGACGGCTCAACCTCCTCTAGCTATGCTAGCTAGAGGAGGTTGAGCCGTCCGTCCACCGATACCGGTACCGTGAAAAACACCGGTAATCCGGCACACCGGTATACAGGAGGATGAGCCGTCCAGATAAACATCCGTGAAAACATCATGACGTGACATCGCTGCACCGCGACTGTGACAAACGCGAAACATTAAATAAAGATAATAAAACATTAAATAAAGATATTAAAACATTAAATAAAGAGAATATAATATTTAATAAAGATAATGAAACATTAAATAAATAGAATAAAACATTAAATAAAGATAATAGATGATGTTTCAGCCTTCGTGGCATCAACTTAAGATCTTAAAAATAAGAACTTGAAAATGTAAATATATACATATATATATATATATATATATAAATATATTGTGTTTTATATGTATGAACAAATGTCTCAATAAAGTTATTTAATTAAAAAAAATAAAATAAAAAAAATAATAATAATATAAAAAAAATCTACCCGCATGACAATGCGCGGTGATCGCCGGAACCTATTTCCCGGTCACCGGGATTCTACCTGGACGCCTCCTCTCTCTCCCAGACGGGTATCGCCTCTAGCTATGCTAGCTATAGAGAGTATATTGTGTTCCATATGGTATGAAAAACAAATGTCTCAATAAAGTTATTGAGATAAAAATCCCATGAAAAATCAATTAATTAAAAAATTAAACCGCGATGTGATTTTTTTTTTTTTTTTTTTTTAAATAATC
>NW_026549190.1:0-674 GCF_027596085.1 Anoplopoma fimbria | reverse complement strand
CCGGTAGAATCCCGGTGACCGGGAAATAGGTTCCGGCGATCACGCGCATTGCATGCCGGGTAGATTTTATTTATTTATTTATTTTTTAATTTTAATTTTTAATTTTTTTTAATTTTAATTTTTAATTTTTTTTAATTCAATAACTTTATTGAGACATTTGTTCATACATATAAAACACAATATATTTATATATATATATATATATATATATGTATATATTTACATTTTCAAGTTCTTATTTTTAAGATCTTAAGTTGATGCCACGAAGGCTGAAACATCATCTATTATCTTTATTTAATGTTTTATTCTATTTATTTAATGTTTCATTATCTTTATTAAATGTTATATTCTCTTTATTTAATGTTTCATTCTCTTTATTTAATGTTTTATTATCTTCATTTAATGTTTTATTCTCTTTGTTTAATGTTTTAATATCTTTATTTAATGTTTTATTCTATTTATTTAATGTTTCATTCTCTTTATTTAATGTTTTAATATCTTTATTTAATGTTTTAATATCTTTGTTTAATGTTTTATTATCTTTATTTAATGTTTCGCGTTTGTCACAGTCGCGGTGCAGTGACGTCACGTCATGATGTTTTCACGGATGTTTATCTGGACGGCTCATCCTCCTGTATACCGGTGTGCCGGATTACGGTGTTTTTCACGGTACC
>NW_026549189.1:0-2593 GCF_027596085.1 Anoplopoma fimbria | reverse complement strand
AAAAACGCCGGTAATCCGGCACACCGGTATACAGGAGGATGAGCCGTCCAGATAAACATCCGTGAAAACATCATGACGTGACGTCACTGCACCGAATAATGATAATGAAACATTAATTAAATAAAGAGAATAAAACATTAAATAAAGAAATAAAAGATTAAATAAAGAGAATGAAAAATTAAATAAAGATATTAAAACATTAAATAAAGAGAATAAAACATTAAATAAAGATATTAAAACATTAAATAAAGATAATAAAACATTAAATAAAGATAATAGATGATATTGCAGCCTTCGTGGCATCAACTTAAGATCTTAAAAATAAGAACTTGAAAATTTAAATATATACATATATATATAAATATATTGTGTTTTATATGTATGAACAAATGTCTCAATAAAGTTATTGAATTTAAAAAAAAATAATAAAAAAAAAAAAAAAATCTACCCAGCATGCAATGCGCGGTGATCGCGGAACCTATTTCCCGGTCACCGGGATTCTACCGGGACGCCTCCTCTAGCTCCCAGACGGCTCAACCTCCTCTAGCTATGCTAGCTATAGGAGGTATGCTAGCTATAGGAGGTTGAGCGGTCGGTCCACCGGTACCGGTACCGTGAAAAACGCCGGTAATCCGGCACACCGGTATACAGGAGGATGAGCCGTCCAGATAAACATCCGTGAAAACATCATGACGTGACGTCACTGCACCGCGACTGTGACAAACGCGAAACATTAAATAAAGATAATGAAACATTAAATAAAGATAATAGATGATATTGCAGCCTTCGTGGCATCAACTTAAGATCTTAAAAATAAGAACTTGAAAATTTAAATATATACATATATATATAAATATATTGTGTTTTATATGTATGAACAAATGTCTCAATAAAGTTAGTGAATTTAAAAAATAATAATAATAAAAAATAAAAAAAATCTACCCAGCATGCAATGCGCGGTGATCGCAGGAACCTATTTCCCGGTCACCGGGATTCTACCGGGACGCCTCCTCTAGCTCCCAGACGGCTCAACCTCCTCTAGCTATGCTAGCTATAGGAGGTTGAGCTAGCTATAGGAGGTTGTGCGGTCCACCGGTACCGGTACCATGAAAACGCCGGTAATCCGGCACACCGGTATACAGGAGGATGAGCCGTCCAGATAAACATCCGTGAAAACATCATGACGTGACGTCACTGCACCGCGACTGTGACAAACGCGAAACATTAAATAAAGATAATAAAACATTAAATAAAGATAATAGATGATATTGCAGCCTTCGTGGCATCAACTTAAGATCTTAAAAATAAGAACTTGAAAATTTAAATATATACATATATATATAAAATATATTGTGTTTTATATGTATGAACAAATGTCTCAATAAAGTTAGTGAATTTAAAAATAATAAATAAAAAAAAAAAAAATCTACCCAGCATGCAATGCGAGGTGATCGCCGGTCCTTCCTTCCCGGTCACCGGGATCACCGGACGCACAACCAACTCTGCTCCCAGCAGACCAACCTCCTCTAGCAATGCTAACATAATAACAGGTGAGCAATAGAAACCGCCAATACATTGTACATTGCACTGTGCAATAATGGTTAAAAAGTTAAAAGTAGTTGAAATAGTTGTTGTTTTCTCTGTCTGTAAATATAGTATTTCAGTTATTGTTGTTTTTTCTACTGTTTTTTTTATTGCTTATTTATAATACTTGTTTTATTTTATTTTTATTTTTCATTTTTTATTTTAAAAATAAGAACTTAAAAATAAGAACTTGAAAATGTAAATATATACATATATATATATATATATAAATATATTGTGTTTTATATGTATGAACAAATGTCTCAATAAAGTTATTGAATTTAAAAATGAATAAATAAATAAATTTAAAAAATTAAATTAATTTTTTTTTTTTTTAAAATCTGCCCCATGCAATGGGCGGTGATCGCCGAACCTATTTCCCGGTCACCGGGATTCTACCACCCGGGACGCCTCCTCTAGCTCCCAGATGGCTCAACCTCCTCTAGCTATGCTAGCTAGGAGGTTGAGCCAGCTGATCCACCGGCCCGTACCGTGAAAAACACCGGTAATCCGGCACACGGTATACAGGAGGATGAGCCGTCCAGATCAACATCCGTGAAAAACATCATGACGTGACGTCACTGCACCGCGACTGTGACAAACGCGAAACATTAAATAAAGATAATAAAACATTAAATGAAGAGAATGAAACATTAAATAAAGAGAATAAAACATTAAATGAAGATAATATAACATTTAACAATGGCCAAGCTGTCATCCCTGATGAACAATACCTCCCACCCCATGCAGGACACCCTGGCAGCTCTGTACAGCTCCTTCAGCCACCGGCTGCTTCACCCCGGTGTGTGAAGGAGGAAGGTACCGCAGGTCCTTCCTTCCTGCTGCTGTCAGGCTGCACAACCAACTCTGCTCCCAGCAGACCACATGACCACAGGACAATAATAACATAATAACATGACAATAGAAACCTGTGCAATACATTGCACTGTGCAATAATGGTTAAAAAAAGTTAAAAGTAGTTGAAATAGTTGTTGTTTTCTCTGTCTGT
>NW_026549188.1:0-328 GCF_027596085.1 Anoplopoma fimbria | reverse complement strand
AGTCGCGGTGCAGTGACGTCCGTCATGATGTTTTCACGGATGTTTATCTGGACGGCTCATCCTCCTGTATACCGGTGTGCCGGATTACCGGTGTTTTTCACGGTACCGGTACCGGTGGACCGGCCGACTCAACCTCCTATAGCTAGCATAGCTAGAGGAGGTTGAGCCGTCTGGGAAACTAGAGGAGGCGTCCCGGTAGAATCCGGTGACCGGGAAATAGGTTCCGGCGATCACCGCATTGCATGCCGGGTAGATTTTATTTATTTATTTATTTTTTAATTTTAATTTTTAATTTTTTTTAATTTTAATTTTTAATTTTTTTTAATTC
>NW_026549187.1:0-1040 GCF_027596085.1 Anoplopoma fimbria | reverse complement strand
TGGTTGTTTCGGTTCATTTTACGCCGTTTTAGTGTGCTAAAAGACCCGCTGTCACTCCCAGAGTTTACCCTGACTTGGAGCACTCTGCTGCGGGTGTTTTGACGCTGTGATGCCGGTCATTTTACGCCGTTTCACTGCCTTAAAAGACAGATTAAGCCGGTTCAGCACTAAAATCCTCCGGAAAGCGCCTGCTATTTTTTCCTCCCTGGGCTGCTGGAGGTCATTTTACGCCGTTTTAGTGTGCTAAAAGACCGGCTGGAGGTTGAGCCGGCCGGTCCACGGTACCGGTACCGTGAAAAACACCGGTAATCCGGCACACCGGTATACAGGAGGATGAGCCGTCCAGATAAACATCCGTGAAAACATCATGACGTGACGTCACTGCACCGCGACTGTGACAAACGCGAAACATTAAATAAAGATAATAAAACATTAAACAAAGATATTAAAACATTAAATAAAGATATTAAAACATTAAATAAAGAGAATGAAACATTAAATAAATAGAATAAAACATTAAATAAAGATATTAAAACATTAAACAAAGAGAATAAAACATTAAATGAAGATAATAAAACATTAAATAAAGAGAATGAAACATTAAATAAAGAGAATATAACATTTAATAAAGATAATGAAACATTAAATAAATAGAATAAAACATTAAATAAAGATAATAGATGATGTTTCAGCCTTCGTGGCATCAACTTAAGATCTTAAAAATAAGAACTTGAAAATGTAAATATATACATATATATATATATATATATATATATATATATATATATATATTGTGTTTTATATGTATGAACAAATGTCTCAATAAAGTTATTGAATTAAAAAAAAATTAAAAATTAAAATTAAAAAAAAAATTAAAAATTAAAATTAAAAAATAAATAAATAAATAAAATCTACCCGGCATGCAATGCGCGGTGATCGCCGGAACCTATTTCCCGGTCACCGGGATTCTACCGGGACGCCTCCTCTAGCTCCCAGACGGCTCAACCTCCTCTAGCTATGCTAGCTATAGGAGGTTGAGC
>NW_026549186.1:0-340 GCF_027596085.1 Anoplopoma fimbria | reverse complement strand
CCGGTACCGGTGGACCGACGGCTCAACCTCCTATAGCTAGCATAGCTAGAGGAGGTTGAGCCGTCTGGAAACTAGAGGAGGCGTCCCGGTAGAATCCCGGTGACCGGGAAATAGGTTCCGGCGATCACCGCGCATTGCATGCCGGGTAGATTTTATTTATTTATTTATTTTTTAATTTTAATTTTTAATTTTTTTTTTTTTAATTTTTTTTTTTTTTTTAATTCAATAACTTTATTGAGACATTTGTTCATACATATAAAACACAATATATTTATATATATATATATATATATATATATATATATATTTACATTTTCAAGTTCTTATTTTAAGATCTTAA
>NW_026549185.1:0-395 GCF_027596085.1 Anoplopoma fimbria | reverse complement strand
AATACAGTGATTGGAGGAAATAAATTGAAGAATGTGGGAATATTGCCCTCTCGGAAGGAAATGTGGGCGGGAGTAGTGGAATGGGTGTGGCTTGGAATTTGGAACGCGCCACGTCGACTGAGGCTCACCGCGAGAGTTTTGGCTGGGACGACTGGTGTCTCTGGCTGCTCTCACCGGGGCGGTACTTACTTTGGTTTCTCTTCATAACGCACAAGTCTTTCGCCTTTTTACTAAAGACTTCCGTGGAGAGGAACACCAATGAGTTGAACCTATTTTTGGCAGGCTTTGCCATTCGGGAGCCTTGTGTACTTGTCAAAAGAATAGAAGCTGATTTTAACAAGACAAGTGTGCTTGACCTTGTAGGGCCTGTGCGGTTGGTGGCAGCATCCCCCGCA
>NW_026549184.1:0-2561 GCF_027596085.1 Anoplopoma fimbria | reverse complement strand
ATCCGCGAGAAAATGACCGCGACCGCCGGCTGAAAACGTCCGTAAAAGAGTGCATGAAGTGGGGAAACAGTGGTGCCATCAGCCTGTCTCTCCATGCTGCTCCATCCGCGAGAAAATGACCGCGACCGCCGGCTGAAAACGTCCGTAAAGAGAGAGCATGGAGTGGGGAAACAGTGGTGCCATCAGCCTGTCTCTCCATGCTGCTCCATCCGCGAGAAAATGACCGCGACCGCCGGCTGAAAACGTCCGTAAAAGAGAGAGCATGGAGTGGGGAAACAGTGGTGCCATCAGCCTGTCTCTCCATGCTGCTCCATCCGCGAGAAAATGACCGCGACCGCCGGCTGAAAACGTCCGTAAAAGAGTGCATGAAGTGGGTAAAGAGTGGTGCCATCAGCCTGTCTCTCCATGCTGCTCCATCCGCGAGAAAATGACCGCGACCGCCGGCTGAAAACGTCCGTAAAGAGAGAGCATGAAGTGGGGAAACAGTGGTGCCATCAGCCTGTCTCTCCATGCTGCTCCATCCGCGAGAAAATGACCGCGACCGCCGGCTGAAAACGTCCGTAAAAGAGAGCATGAAGTGGGGAAACAGTGGTGCCATCAGCCTGTCTCTCCATGCTGCTCCATCCGCGAGAAAATGACCGCGACCGCCGGCTGAAAACGTCCGTAAAAGAGAGCATGGAGTGGGGAAACAGTGGTGCCATCAGCCTGTCTCTCCATGCTGCTCCATCCGCGAGAAAATGACCGCGACCGCCGGCTGAAAACGTCCGTAAAAGAGAGAGCATGGAGTGGGGAAACAGTGGTGCCATCAGCCTGTCTCTCCATGCTGCTCCATCCGCGAGAAAATGACCGCGACCGCCGGCTGAAAACGTCCGTAAAGAGAGAGCATGGAGTGGGGAAACAGTGGTGCCATCAGCCTGTCTCTCCATGCTGCTCCATCCGCGAGAAAATGACCGCGACCGCCGGCTGAAAACGTCCGTAAAAGAGAGAGCATGGAGTGGGGAAACAGTGGTGCCATCAGCCTGTCTCTCCATGCTGCTCCATCCGCGAGAAAATGACCGCGACCGCCGGCTGAAAAGTGGGAAACAGTGGTGCCATCAGCCTGTCTCTCCACGCTGCTCCATCCGCGAGAAAATGACCGCGACCGCCGCCTGAAAACGTCCGTAAAAGAGAGAGAGCATGGAGTGGGGAAACAGTGGTGCCATCAGCCTGTCTCTCCATGCTGCTCCATCCGCGAGAAAATGACCGCGACCGCCGGCTGAAAACGTCCGTAAAAGAGAGAGCATGGAGTGGGGAAACAGTGGTGCATCAGCCTGTCTCTCCATGCTGCTCCATCCGCGAGAAAATGACCGCGACCGCCGGCTGAAAACGTCCGTAAAAGAGAGCATGAAGTGGGGAAACAGTGGTGCCATCAGCCTGTCTCTCCATGCTGCTCATCCGCGAGAAAATGACCGCGACCGCCGGCTGAAAACGTCCGTAAAAGAGAGAGCATGGAGTGGGGAAACAGTGGTGCCATCAGCCTGCTCTCTCCATGCTGCTCCATCCGCGAGAAAATGACCGCGACCGCCGGCTGAAAACGTCCGTAAAAGAGTGCATGAAGTGGGGAACAGTGGTGCCATCAGCCTGTCTCTCCATGCTGCTCCATCCGCGAGAAAATGACCGCGACCGCCGGCTGAAAACGTCCGTAAAAGAGAGAGCATGGAGTGGGGAAACAGTGGTGCCATCAGCCTGTCTCTCCATGCTGCTCCATCCGCGAGAAAATGACCGCGACCGCCGGCTGAAAACGTCCGTAAAAGAGTGAGCATGGAGTGGGGAAACAGTGGTGCCATCAGCCTGTCTCTCCATGCTGCTCCATCCGCGAGAAAATGACCGCGACCGCCGGCTGAAAACGTCCGTAAAAGAGAGAGAGCATGGAGTGGGGAAACAGTGGTGCCATCAGCCTGTCTCTCCATGCTGCTCCATCCGCGAGAAAATGACCGCGACCGCCGGCTGAAAACGTCCGTAAAAGAGAGAGCATGGAGTGGGGAAACAGCGGTGTAAAGTCAGCCTGTCTCTCCATGCTGCTCCATCCGCGAGAAAATGACCGCGACTGCCGGCTGAAAAACGTCCGTAAAAGAGAGAGCATGGAGTGGGGAAACAGTGGTGCCATCAGCCTGCCCTCCATGCTGCTCCATCCGCGAGAAAATGACCGCGACCGCCGGCTGAAAACGTCCGTAAAAGAGTGCATGAAGTGGGGAAACAGTGGTGCCATCAGCCTGTCTCTCCATGCTGCTCCATCCGCGAAAAATGACCGCGACCGCCGGCTGAAAACGTCCGTAAGAGAGAGCATGGAGTGGGGAAACAGTGGTGCCATCAGCCTGTCTCTCCATGCTGCTCCATCCGCGAGAAAATGACCGCGACCGCCGGCTGAAAACGTCCGTAAAAGAGAGCATGGAGTGGGGAAACAGTGGTGCCATCAGCCTGCCTCTCCATGCTGCTCCATCCGCGAGAAAATGACCGCGACCGCCGGCTGAAAACGTCCGTAAAAGAGTGCATGAAGTGGGGAAACAGTGGTGCCATCAGCC
>NW_026549183.1:22500-26415 GCF_027596085.1 Anoplopoma fimbria | reverse complement strand
GAGACAGAGAGCAGACATCCTTAGTTTGAGTAGATTATCAACATGCAATACTGTTCCAATGGAATCGATGGACGCGGCGGAGAACCAACACTGATCCGCTCCAGCTCATCGTTTCATTTCCCCCAGAGAGGCTGCTCTTCTGTCAGCCAAACCATCACATGATCAGAACAGGTGGTGGTGATGATGATTTTTTTTTCTTTTTTCTTCTTCTTCTTCTTCTTCTTCTTCTTCTTCTTCTTCTTCTTCTTCTTCTTCTTCTCTTTCTCTCACTTTCACCTCTCAGGGCTTCAGCAGATCAGTCTTCAGCTCTGCATGGAAATAAAGTCGATAAGTCATGTCTTGTAACCATGATGGCAAAGAAAAAACAACAACAACAACAACCCACTTCTAATCTTATTTAATCTTCAAATATTACATTTGTGATGTTTTAAATGATATTACACTACATTACATTACATTGCATTGCATTACATTACATTACATTACATTACATTACATTACATTACATTGCAGTCATTTAGCAGACGCAAGGGTTGAGTGTGAGCTCCAGGGCGCTTGTGGCTGAGTTAGGTTGAGGGTCCCCAGGTTAGGGCTGGGGGTTGAGGTTAGGTTCAAAACTGGCTATCCAACACCACAAGTTGTGTTGGGCGTAGGCAGGCACAGGCACAGGCCATCTTCTTTTTTACTGTTTGTTTTAAAACCAAGCCTTTTATATATATAAAAAATATATAAAAATATATAATAATAATAATAATAATAATAATAATAATAATAATAATAATAATAATAATAATAATAATAAAATATTCCTGCGGTACAAAGAGTGCTCTAACTTTGGATAAACTGTTGCAGAAACACTGGGTCTCTTAAGGACATGGAGCACCGTGCAATGACCGACATGACAGGCTCACAACACCCGGAACAGAGGGCTGCATTTCGGGGAGGGGGGAGAACTGTCCGAGTCACAGTGGGTCTTTTGACCGGGACAAAACGGCCTAAAATGACCTCCAGCAGCCCAGGGAGGAGTGCCAGAAAATAGAGCCAGCAGAGGAATATTCACGGAGCTGTCCGGAGGATTTTAGTGCTGAAATCCGGCTGAATCTGGCTTTTAAGGCAGTGAAACGGCGTAAAATGACCGGCATCACAGCGTCAAAACACCCGCAGCAGAGTGCTCCAAGTCAGGGTAAACTCTGGGAGTGACAGCGGGTCTTTTAGCACGCTAAAACGGCGTAAAATGACCGGCATCACAAGCAGTCAAAACACCACAGCAAAACACCCGCAGCAGTGCTCCAAGTCAGGGTAAACTCTGGGAGTGACAGCGGGTCTTTTAGCACACTAAAACGGCGTAAAATGACCTCCAGCAGCCCAGGGAGGAAAAAAATAGCAGGCGCTTTCCGGAGGATTTTAGTGCTGAAATCCGGCTGAATCTGGCTTTTAAGGCAGTGAAACGGCGTAAAATGACCGGCATCACAGCGTCAAAACACCCGCAGCAGAGTGCTCCAAGTCAGGGTAAACTCTGGGAGTGACAGCGGGTCTTTTAGCACACTAAAACGGCGTAAAATGAACCGAAACAACCATGCTGCTCCATCCGCGAGAAAATGACCGCGACCGCCGGATGAAAACGTCCGTAAAAGAGAAAAGAGCATGGAGTGGGTAAACAGCCGTATCAGCCTGTCTCTCCATGCTGCTCCATCCGCGAGAAAATGACCGCGACCGCCGGCTGAAAACGTCCGTAAAAGAGAGCATGGAGTGGGGAAACAGTGGTGCCATCAGCCTGTCTCTCCATGCTGCTCCATCCGCGAGAAAATGACCGCGACCGCCGGCTGAAAACGTCCGTAAAAGAGTGCATGAAGTGGGGAAACAGTGGTGCCATCAGCCTGCCTCTCCATGCTGCTCCATCCGCGAGAAAATGACCGCGACCGCCGGCTGAAAACGTCCGTAAAAGAGAGAGCATGGAGTGGGGAAACAGTGGTGCAGTCAGCCTGCCTCTCCATGCTGCTCCATCCGCGAGAAAATGACCGCGACCGCCGGCTGAAAACGTCCGTAAAAGAGTGCATGAAGTGGGGAAACAGTGGTGCCATCAGCCTGTCTCTCCATGCTGCTCCATCCGCGAGAAAATGACCGCGACCGCCGGCTGAAAACGTCCGTAAAAGAGAGCATGGAGTGGGGAAACAGTGGTGGTGGTGGGCTCAGCCTGCCTCTCCATGCTGCTCCATCCGCGAGAAAATGACCGCGACCGCCGGATGAAAACGTCCGTAAAAGAGAGAGCATGGAGTGGGTAAACAGTGGTGCATCAGCCTGTCTCTCCATGCTGCTCCATCCGCGAGAAAATGACCGCGACCGCCGGCTGAAAACGTCCGTAAAAGAGAGAGCATGGAGTGGGGAAACAGTGGTGCCATCAGCCTGTCTCTCCATGCTGCTCCATCCGCGAGAAAATGACCGCGACCGCCGGCTGAAAACGTCCGTAAAAGAGAGCATGGATGGGGAAACAGTGGTGCCATCAGCCTGTCTCTCCATGCTGCTCCATCCGCGAGAAAATGACCGCGACCGCCGGCTGAAAACGTCCGTAAAAGAGTGCATGAAGTGGGGAAACAGTGGTGCCATCAGCCTGTCTCTCCATGCTGCTCCATCCGCGAGAAAATGACCGCGACCGCCGGCTGAAAACGTCCGTAAAAGAGAGAGCATGGAGTGGGGAAACAGTGGTGCCATCAGCCTGCCTCTCCATGCTGCTCCATCCGCGAGAAAATGACCGCGACCGCCGGCTGAAAACGTCCGTAAAATAGTGCATGAAGTGGGGAAACAGTGGTGCCATCAGCCTGCCTCTCCATGCTGCTCCATCCGCGAGAAAATGACCGCGACCGCCGGCTGAAAACGTCCGTAAAAGAGAGCATGGAGTGGGGAAACAGTGGTGCCATCAGCCTGCCTCTCCATGCTGCTCCATCCGCGAGAAAATGACCGCGACCGCCGGCTGAAAACGTCCGTAAAAGAGTGCATGAAGTGGGGAAACAGTGGTGCCATCAGCCTGCCTCTCCATGCTGCTCCATCCGCGAGAAAATGACCGCGACCGCCGGCTGAAAACGTCCGTAAAAGAGAGAGCATGAGTGGGGAAACAGTGGTGCCATCAGCCTGCCTCTCCATGCTGCTCCATCCGCGAGAAAATGACCGCGACCGCCGGCTGAAAACGTCCGTAAAAGAGAGTGCATGAAGTGGGGAAACAGTGGTGCAGTCAGCCTGTCTCTCCATGCTGCTCCATCCGCGAGAAAATGACCGCGACCGCCGGCTGAAAACGTCCGTAAAAGAGTGCATGAAGTGGGTAAACAGTGGTGCCATCAGCCTGCCTCTCCATGCTGCTCCATCCGCGAGAAAATGACCGCGACCGCCGGCTGAAAACGTCCGTAAAAGAGAGCATGGAGTGGGGAAACAGTGGTGCCATCAGCCTGTCTCTCCATGCTGCTCCATCCGCGAGAAAATGACCGCGACCGCCGGCTGAAAACGTCCGTAAAAGAGTGCATGAAGTGGGGAAACAGTGGTGCCATCAGCCTGTCTCTCCATGCTGCTCCATCCGCGAGAAAATGACCGCGACCGCCGGCTGAAAACGTCCGTAAAAGAGTGCATGAAGTGGGGAAACAGTGGTGCCATCAGCCTGTCTCTCCATGCTGCTCCATCCGCGAGAAAATGACCGCGACCGCCGGCTGAAAACGTCCGTAAAAGAGTGCATGAAGTGGGTAAACAGTGGTGCCATCAGCCTGTCTCTCCATGCTGCTCCATCCGCGAGAAAATGACCGCGACCGCCGGCTGAAAACGTCCGTAAAAGAGTGCATGAAGTGGGTAAACAGTGGTGCCATCAGTGGTGCCATCAGCCTGTCTCTCCATGCTGCTCCATCCGCGAGAAAATGACCGCGACCGCCGGCTGAA
>NW_026549183.1:7500-12500 GCF_027596085.1 Anoplopoma fimbria | reverse complement strand
TGTGGGGGGAGAAGAATGAGAGAGACAGAGAGCAGACATCCTTAGTTTGAGTAGATTATCAACATGCAATACTGTTCCAATGGAATCGATGGACGCGGCGGAGAACCAACACTGATCCGCTCCAGCTCATCGTTTCATTTCCCCCAGAGAGGCTGCTCTTCTGTCAGCCAAACCATCACATGATCAGAACAGGTGGTGGTGATGATGATTTTTTTTTTTTTTCTTCTTCTTCTTCTTCTTCTTCTTCTTCTTCTTCTTCTTCTTCTTCTTCTTCTTTTCTCTCTTTTTCACCTCTCAGGGCTTCAGCAGATCAGTCTTCAGCTCTGCATGGAAATAAAGTCGATAAGTCATGTCTTGTAACCATGATGGCAAAGAAAAAACAACAACAACAACAACCCACTTCTAATCTTATTTAATCTTCAAATATTACATTTGTGATGTTTTAAATGATATTACACTACATTACATTACATTGCATTGCATTACATTACATTACATTACATTACATTACATTACATTACATTTGCAGTCATTTAGCAGACGCAAGGGTTGAGTGTGAGCTCCAGGGCGCTTGTGGCTGAGTTATGTTGAGGGTCCCCAGGTTAGGGCTGGGGGTTGAGGTTAGGTTCAAAACTGGCTATCCATCACCACAAGTTGTGTTGGGCGTAGGCACAGGCACAGGCACAGGCCATCTTCTTTTTTACTGTTTGTTTTAAAACCAAGCCTTTTATATATATAAAAATATATATATATAAAATAATAATAATAATAATAATAATAATAATAATAATAATAATAATAATAATAATAATAATAATAAAATATTCCTGCGGTACAAAGTGCTCTAACTGGATAAACTGTTGCAGAAACACTGGGTCTCTTAAGGACATGGAGCACCGTGCAATGACCGACATGACAGGCTCACAACACCCGGAACAGAGGGCTGCATTTCGGGGAGGGGGGAGAACTGTCCGAGTCACAGTGGGTCTTTTGACCGGGACAAAACGGCCTAAAATGACCTCCAGCAGCCCAGGGAGGAGTGCCAGAAAATAGAGCCAGCAGAGGAATATTCACGGAGCTGTCCGGAGGATTTTAGTGCTGAAATCCGGCTGAATCTGTCTTTTAAGGCAGTGAAACGGCGTAAAATGACCGGCATCACAGCGTCAAAACACCCGCAGCAGAGTGCTCCAAGTCAGGGTAAACTCTGGGAGTGACAGCGGGTCTTTTAGCACACTAAAACGGCGTAAAATGACCTCCAGCAGCATCAGGCGCTTTCCGGAGCTGAAATCAATCTGTCTTTTAAGGCACCCCGCAGTCAGAGTGCTCCAAGTCAGGGTAAACTCTGGGAGTGACAGCGGGTCTTTTAGCACACTAAAACGGCGTAAAATGACCTCCAGCAGCCCAGAACAGGAGAAAAATAGCAGGCGCTTTCCGGAGGATTTTAGTGCTGAAATCCGGCTGAATCTGTCTTTTAAGGCAGTGAAAACGGCGTAAAATGACCGGCATCACAGCGTCAAAACACCCGCAGCAGAGTGCTCCAAGTCAGGGTAAACTCTGGGAGTGACAGCGGGTCTTTTAGCACACTAAAACGGCGTAAAATGAACCAAAACAACCATGCTGCTCCATCCGCGAGAAAATGACCGCGACCGCCGGATGAAAACGTCCGTAAAAGAGAGAGCATGGAGTGGGTAAACAGTGGTGCATCAGCCTGTCTCTCCATGCTGCTCCATCCGCGAGAAAATGACCGCGACCGCCGGCTGAAAACGTCCGTAAAAGAGAGAGCATGGAGTGGGGAAACAGTGGTGCCGTCAGCCTGTCTCTCCATGCTGCTCCATCCGCGAGAAAATGACCAGTGGTGCCACCTGCCTCCATGCTGCTCCATCCGCGAAAAATGACCGCGACCGCCGGCTGAAAACGTCCGTAAAAGAGTGCATGAAGTGGGGAAACAGTGGTGCCATCAGCCTGCCTCTCCATGCTGCTCCATCCGCGAGAAAATGACCGCGACCGCCGGCTGAAAACGTCCGTAAAAGAGAGAGCATGGAGTGGGGAAACAGTGGTGCAGTCAGCCTGCCTCTCCATGCTGCTCCATCCGCGAGAAAATGACCGCGACCGCCGGCTGAAAACGTCCGTAAAAGAGTGCATGAAGTGGGGAAACAGTGGTGCCATCAGCCTGTCTCTCCATGCTGCTCCATCCGCGAGAAAATGACCGCGACCGCCGGCTGAAAACGTCCGTAAAAGAGAGAGCATGGAGTGGGGAAACAGTGGTGCCATCAGCCTGCCTCTCCATGCTGCTCCATCCGCGAGAAAATGACCGCGACCGCCGGATGAAAACGTCCGTAAAAGAGAGAGCATGGAGTGGGTAAACAGCATCAGCCAGTGTCTCTCCTCCATGCTGCTCCATCCGCGAGAAAATGACCGCGACCGCCGGCTGAAAACGTCCGAAGAGTCTTAAGAGAGCATGGGTGGGGAACAGTGGTGCCAGAGCAGAGCATGGAGTGGGGAAACAGTGGTGCCATCAGCCTGTCTCTCCATGCTGCTCCATCCGCGAGAAAATGACCGCGACCGCCGGCTGAAAACGTCCGTAAAAGAGAGCATGGAGTGGGGAAACAGTGGTGCCATCAGCCTGTCTCTCCATGCTGCTCCATCCGCGAGAAAATGACCGCGACCGCCGGCTGAAAACGTCCGTAAAAGAGTGCATGAAGTGGGGAAACAGTGGTGCCATCAGCCTGTCTCTCCATGCTGCTCCATCCGCGAGAAAATGACCGCGACCGCCGGCTGAAAACGTCCGTAAAAGAGAGAGCATGGAGTGGGGAAACAGTGGTGCCATCAGCCTGCCTCTCCATGCTGCTCCATCCGCGAGAAAATGACCGCGACCGCCGGCTGAAAACGTCCGTAAAAGAGTGCATGAAGTGGGGAAACAGTGGTGCCATCAGCCTGCCTCTCCATGCTGCTCCATCCGCGAGAAAATGACCGCGACCGCCGGCTGAAAACGTCCGTAAAAGAGAGCATGGAGTGGGGAAACAGTGGTGCCATCAGCCTGCCTCTCCATGCTGCTGCTCCATCCGCGAGAAAATGACCGCGACCGCCGGCTGAAAACGTCCGTAAAAGAGTGCATGAAGTGGGGAAACAGTGGTGCCATCAGCCTGCCTCTCCATGCTGCTCCATCCGCGAGAAAATGACCGCGACCGCCGGCTGAAAACGTCCGTAAAAGAGAGAGCATGGAGTGGGGAAACAGTGGTGCCATCAGCCTGCCTCTCCATGCTGCTCCATCCGCGAGAAAATGACCGCGACCGCCGGCTGAAAACGTCCGTAAAAGAGTGCATGAAGTGGGGAAACAGTGGTGCCATCAGCCTGTCTCTCCATGCTGCTCCATCCGCGAGAAAATGACCGCGACCGCCGGCTGAAAACGTCCGTAAAAGAGTGCATGAAGTGGGTAAACAGTGGTGCCATCAGCCTGCCTCTCCATGCTGCTCCATCCGCGAGAAATGACCGCGACCGCCGGCTGAAAACGTCCGTAAAAGAGAGAGCATGGAGTGGGGAAACAGTGGTGCCATCAGCCTGTCTCTCCATGCTGCTCCATCCGCGATCCGCGAAAAAATGACCGCGACCGCCGGCTGAAAACGTCCGTAAAAGAGTGCATGAAGTGGGGAAACAGTGGTGCCATCAGCCTGTCTCTCCATGCTGCTCCATCCGCGAGAAAATGACCGCGACCGCCGGCTGAAAACGTCCGTAAAAGAGTGCATGAAGTGGGGAAACAGTGGTGCCATCAGCCTGTCTCTCCATGCTGCTCCATCCGCGAGAAAATGACCGCGACCGCCGGCTGAAAACGTCCGTAAAAGAGTGCATGAAGTGGGTAAACAGTGGTGCCATCAGCCTGTCTCTCCATGCTGCTCCATCCGCGAGAAAATGACCGCGACCGCCGGCTGAAAACGTCCGTAAAAGAGTGCATGAAGTGGGTAAAGAGTGGTGCCATCAGCCTGTCTCTCCATGCTGCTCCATCCGCGAGAAAATGACCGCGACCGCCGGCTGAAAACGTCCGTAAAAGAGTGCATGAAGTGGGTAAAGAGTGGTGCCATCAGCCTGTCTCTCCATGCTGCTCCATCCGCGAGAAAATGACCGCGACCGCCGGCTGAAAACGTCCGTAAAAGAGTAAAAGAGCATGGAGTGGGGAAACAGTGGTGCCATCAGCCTGTCTCTCCATGCTGCTCCATCCGCGAGAAAATGACCGCGACCGCCGGCTGAAAACGTCCGTAAAAGAGAGAGCATGGAGTGGGGAAACAGTGGTGCAGTCAGCCTGCCTCTCCATGCTGCTCCATCCGCGAGAAAATGACCGCGACCGCCGGCTGAAAACGTCCGTAAAAGAGTGCATGAAGCGGCTAAACAGTGGTGCTATCAGCCTCTCCATGCTGCTCCATCCGCGTGGAAATGTTCAAAGTGTTTTAATACGGACAGCGGGTGGTGATTCGCAGGCGTGTCCATCGTCTCTTGTGCCCCTTGCCCGGTTTAAATCGTCGTGATCAGCATAGCGAAAATATGACAGAGTGTTTTACAACGGGTAAGGTTATTGTCAAAATGCATAGGAGGTTTGATAGCATCTTTGTCACACTTACCCGATGTGACCACTTTTGGTAGGGTATCACCAAGCCACCTCTCGCACGATTTCAGAAACCCAGTTTTCAAAAACATCGCGTCCATGAAAAGACAGCGGTCTTTGACAAACGCCTTATCCGAGATTGATGCGTCTTTTTCGGACGAATTTGAGGCGATGTGACACCCTTTTTATGGTGCTATTGGAGTTTTCTCAGGCTTCATGTCCGAGATATATGAGCCTCCCCTGGGCATATTTTGACGCAATATGCTACTTTTTTGACACTTTGAGCCAAATGAACGGTTTTTTCTCAGGCTTCATGCCCGATATATATGAGCCTCCGCTGGGCATATTTTGGTGATATATGCCGCTGTTTGACCGTCTGACCGATATGCAAACGTGACCCGCCTCG
>NW_026549182.1:0-1610 GCF_027596085.1 Anoplopoma fimbria | reverse complement strand
GGCCTCGGTTCTAATATCAACCAATTTCCTTGTGATTTCATGAAAACATGCTGAATCATCACTTTTAGATGCATTTACAGCTTTTCATCCTTAAAATACCCCAAAAGTGTCTTTTCTGACAGGAAACCATACTTTACATGAGTTTCTTCAAGTAAGGGCCTCGGGTCTAATATAAACCAATTTCCTTGTGATTTCATGAAAACATGATACTTTCATCAAAGTATGTAAAAAGACGTTTCTTCAAGTAAGGGCCTCTGGACTCATCATAATAACAAACAATTTCCTTGTGATTTCATGAAGACATGATACTTTCATCAAAGTATGTAAAAAGACGTTTCTTCAAGTAAGGGCCTCTGGACTCATAATAACAAGTTTCCTTGTGATTTCATGAAAACATGCTGCTTTCATCACTTTTAGATGCATTTACAGCTTTTCTTCAAGTAAGGGCCTCGGGTCTAATATCAACCAATTTCCTTGTGATTTCATGAAAACATGCTGCTTTCATCAAAGTATGTAAAAAGACGTTTCTTCAAGTAAGGGCCTCTGGACTCATAATAACAAGTTTCCTTGTGATTTCATGAAAACATGATACTTTCATCACTTTTAGATGCATTTACAGCTTTTCATGAAAACATGATACTTTAAAAAAATACCCCAAAAGTGTCTTTTCTGACAGGAAACCATAGTTTACATGAGTTTCTTCAAGTAAGGGCCTCGGTTCTAATATCAACCAATTTCCTTGTGATTTCATGAAAACATGCTGCTTTCATCACTTTTAGATGCATTTACAGCTTTTCATCCTTAAAATACCCCAAAAGTGTCTTTTCTGAC
This sequence comes from Anoplopoma fimbria, assembly GCF_027596085.1. Taxonomy (NCBI): domain Eukaryota; kingdom Metazoa; phylum Chordata; class Actinopteri; order Perciformes; family Anoplopomatidae; genus Anoplopoma; species Anoplopoma fimbria. The sequence goes on along the minus strand of NW_026549182.1, from coordinate 779 downwards.
AGGAAACCATACTTTACATGAGTTTCTTCAAGTAAGGGCCTCGGGTCTAATATAAACCAATTTCCTTGTGATTTCATGAAAACATGATACTTTCATCAAAGTATGTAAAAAGACGTTTCTTCAAGTAAGGGCCTCTGGACTCATAATAACAAGTTTCCTTGTGATTTCATGAAAACATGATACTTTCATCAAAGTATGTAAAAAGACGTTTCTTCCATTAAGGGCCTCTGGACTCATAATAACAAATTTCCTTGTGATTTCATGAAAACATGCTGCTTTCATCACTTTTAGATGCATTTACAGCTTTTCTTCAAGTAAGGGCCTCGGGTCTAATATCAACCAATTTCCTTGTGATTTCATGAAAACATGCTGCTTTCATCAAAGTATGTAAAAAGACTTTCTTCAAGTAAGGCCTTGGACTTACGTTTCTTCAAGTAAGGGCCTCTGGACTCATAATAACAAGTTTCCTTGTGATTTCATGAAAACATGATACTTTCATCACTTTTAGATGCATTTACAGCTTTTCTGCTGAAAAATGACGTTAAAATACCCCAAAAGTGTCTTTTATGACAGGAAACCATACTTTACATGAGTTTCTTCAAGTAAAGGCCTCTGGACTCATAATAACAAGTTTGCTTGTGATTTCATGAAAACATGATACTTTCATCACTTTTAGATGCATTTACAGCTTTTCAGCCTTAAAATACCCCAAAAGTGTCTTTTCTGACAGGAAACCATAGTTTACATGAGTTTCTTCAAGTAAGGGCCTCGGTTCTAAT
>NW_026549181.1:0-828 GCF_027596085.1 Anoplopoma fimbria | reverse complement strand
AGTATGTAAAAGACGTTTCTTCAAGTAAGGGCCTCTGGACTCATAATAACAAGTTTGCTTGTGATTTCATGAAAACATGATACTTTCATCAAAGTATGTAAAAAGACGTTTCTTCCATTAAGGGCCTCTGGACTCATAATAACAAATTTCCTTGTGATTTCATGAAAACATGATACTTTCATCACTTTTAGATGCATTTACAGCTTTTCTGCCTTAAAATACCCAAAAAGTGTATTTTCTGACAGGAAACCATACTTTACATGAGTTTCTTCAAGTAAGGGCCTCTGGACTCATAATCAACCAAGTTTCCTTGTGATTTCATGAAAACATGCTGCTTTCATCAAAGTATGTAAAAAGACGTTTCTTCAAGTAAGGGCCTCTGGACTCATAATAACAAGTTTCCTTGTGATTTCATGAAAACATGATACTTTCATCACTTTTAAGTATGCATTTACAGCTTTTCTGCATGCCAAAATACGTTTCAGCCTTAAAATACCCCAAAAGTGTCTTTTCTGACAGGAAACCATACTTTACATGAGTTTCTTCAAGTAAGGGCCTCTGGACTCATAATAACAAGTTTCCTTGTGATTTCATGAAAACATGCTGCTTTCATCACTTTTAGATGCATTTACATCTTTTCTTCAAGTAAGGGCCTCGGGTCTAATATCAACCAATTTCCTTGTGATTTCATGAAAACATGCTGCTTTCATCAAAGTATGTAAAAAGACGTTTCTTCAAGTAAGGGCCTCTGGACTCATAATAACAAGTTTGCTTGTGATTTCATGAAAACATGATACTTTCATCACTTTTAGATGCATTTACAGCTTT
>NW_026549180.1:0-2177 GCF_027596085.1 Anoplopoma fimbria | reverse complement strand
ATATACAAGTGTAGTGTCTTTACTTCTGCGTTGTGAATGTTTTTTTCAAGACACACTTCGAAATACATCTTTTCAATTGTTTTTATTGTCTGTCCAGCAACAGCTAAACCGATAACAGGCTTTTCAGAGTTTGTCTTCCACACTGACCTCCAACATATACCTGCAATTGTGGAAACAAAACAATGTCTGGATGAAGTGGCTGCTTGCTCATCGCCTTCCCAAGGAGTTCAAGGCAAAGAGAGCAACCCATCCAATGAACATATATACATTAATTATCACTAAAACTAAATAAAGTAATTAACATAAATAAGATTAAATAAAGTAAATACAATACACTTTACATAGATTAAACAATCTAACGTACGTGTTGGACATTAAGAAAATAATACAACAAGACATACATAAACTCACATACCTGCAATTGTGGAAACAAAACAATGTCTGGATGAAGTGGCTGCTTGCTCATCGCCTGTACAATATACATAGCGTTACTTAGCTTTCAGCTAACAAACACAATGTTCGCTAAGCATGCTAACAGTACCTATACGAGCAACTCGCTACAGCAGACACACCTCTTCATCACATGCAGGTTTACACAAATACACAACAAACTAACATGAAATCATTAAAACAACATTATATAACATGTACACTAACTTCTGATGTTATTTACAACTTAAAACTAATAAAAGTCAGAAGAGCGATAAAAGTGCGTACCTTCCCAAGGAGTTCAAGGCAAAGAGGAAGCCCACCCATGGAAGCGCGGGTAATGTCACTGTCAAAATAAAACTCCCACTCCACTTCCGCCAGTACTCGCCGACCCCCCCTTCAAAATAACAGTGTCTACTTTAGTAGCTGCGGGAATTTACTGTTATTCAATACATATAGCGCAACAACAAAATACTACTACTACACAAGCACAATTTCTCGCCACAACGATATCATATTTGGAATAATGGTGATGTTTTATGTAAAAATAAGAGTATTTTTCTAAATAATTGGTTTGACAGAAACATCTTTTTGGTGAGTCAGCTGATTAACCCTGAAGGTTGTTTAATGGCCTATGAAGATTTCATGTTACACTTCAACTTCCCTGTTTCAGTTAAGGCAGGGGTGTCCAAACTTTTTTCACTGAGGGCCACATATAGAAAAATATACGAAAGGCTGGGCCACTCACTAGAGGTGAGGTATATCGCCTCACCTCTAGTGTATTAAAGTTAACAAAATCAATCAAATGTAGGTAAATTATGCTTGATATTTGAATATGCTTAAAGAAAAATCACAACTTTCCATTAATGGGTTTTCATTTATTTTGTTATAAAAATGGTTGGCAGCTCATTTTCAAAACAGCAGCCTGAGATTGCTTCTTACTCAGGATGGTGATCCTTCACAGCCCTGTATACAGAGAGGGGGAGAGAGAATAGGGGGACAAAGGGATGGGTATATTTAAGCTAGTTATACAAATAAGTTATTGGGGTTGTTAACAAATTAACTAACGTTTGTTCGAAAATGTTATCAACTTTAATTGATTCATTCGAGCCTTATGAACCGAAAATAAACAATTTTACTGTGATTTAATTGCAATAAATGTACAAAAAGGGACGCTGAAATAACAACATAATGTAAAAAGTCAGAATTCATGTTTTGTTAGTTCTCTCTGCAGGAGGAGAAGGACATCACTTTTAAAATGCCTGTTTTGTGAACGGAGCTCGGATCGATGACAGAGTGACAGGAGGAGAAGCTCCACGCTGATTGGCTGATCGATGACAGCGTGACAGGAGGAGAAGCTCAACGCTGATTGGCTGATCGATGACAGCGTGACAGGAGGAGAAGCTCAACGCTGATTGGCTGATCGATGACAGAGTGACAGGAGGAGAAGCTCAACGCTGATTGGCTGTCGCAACACAGCGTCCCGCGAATATTTCACCTGATTCGCGCCGCCAGGCTCGAGTTCGCGTCTACTCGCGAATATCCGCGTCTGTGCATTGACTTTACATGTAAACTAGACGCTAAAATATTCGCTTCGCTTTTGGTGTGAACGCAGCATTAAGTGCAAGTTTCATGTGTGGGCCATATTCCATTATCTTGTGGTAAAATTTGTTTCTCACCATCCTGTAAAAATAATAACTGAGCTATTCGTTCTCTTTTTCAGTGTGAACTTGTCTCAAAGCCTTATG
>NW_026549179.1:0-2334 GCF_027596085.1 Anoplopoma fimbria | reverse complement strand
TCATCCACATTGGTGGAGCGCCATATCCTTTCAAGTTTTCGCGATATTTGCTTTAAATCGCGGGTTTAAGGATAAACTTGATAAAAACTCTGAAATTCAGATAGAAATTCAGAATACGCACCTGGTGCACGGTACACTATAACAAATAAAATTGACTTTAATGCTTTCCCGCTCGGGTTTGAAAGACTAAGAACAAGGCTTTCAAATGAGTTGTAATTTAATTTAGGTTTAGGGTTTATTAATAGGCTTGAGTCAAAGATAGCTGCTACTCCACCTCCTCGGCCTGTGCCTCGAGGAATATGAGTATTAATATAACTTGGAGGAGTTGATTCATTAAGGCTAACGTACTCTTCATGACACAGCCAGGTTTCAGTAAGACAAAATAAATCAATATGATTATCTGATATTAAATCATTTACAAGTACACCCTTAGATGACAGAGATCTAATATTTAAGAGTCCACATTTAATTGTCCTGTTTTGATGCACTGTTGCATTGGTTGCCTTAACTTTTATCAAGTTATTTTGTATAACTCCTCTTCTGTTGACTTTAAATAATTGAAGTGGCCGTGGGGCAGACACAGTCTCTATAGGTTTGGGTGGGTAACTGGGTGGGTAACTGCTCCAAAGGAAGCGCAGAGAAGTGTGAAAGACTGCGACTCTGCTTCTGCTTCCTGGTCTGAACTCTGGGTCATGGATTAGGTCCACTAATGAACTGGGTCAGATTTCTAGAGATGAGATCCGCTCCATCCAAAGTAGGATGAATGCCGTCTCTCCTAATCAGACCAGGTTTTCCCCAGAAAGTATGCCAATTGTCTACGACCCACATTGTTTACAGGACACCACCTCAAGCAGCCAGCGACGGAGATGATGACATGCGGCTATACATGTCTGTCATTTGACCAGATTAGGAGAGGGCCAGAGAATACTGCAGGTCCGACATTGTCTTTGTGTATGAACACACCACCGATTCACGTTCAATTTAGTGACCTCCGAGCGATGTAATCAGGTGTCATTACCGCCGACGTGAATAACAATCGTACTGTATTTACGTTTAGCCTTAATAGCAGTTTCGTGGGATTCTATGTCGCCCGCTCTGGCCCGGGGATGCAGTTAACCATGGCCCCCTGTCTTCGCTAACTTCACGTTTCTCAGAATGGAGCTGCCGATCACCAGAGTTGGTTTCTCAGCGGGTGTGTCGCTGGCGGGGAAAACCGGTTAGAAATGTGAGCGGTTGGTGAAACCCCTTGACCTTGGAGCATAGAGACTATGTATCCTTCGGACAGTCACCCTGCCTGCCGGCTGCTCGGGGGTTGCCGGGGACAGCTAGCAGGAGCTACGTCTGGTTGGCCCGCACACCGACTACGGGGGTGGGCTGGCTAACTGCGTAGCTAACGACTGAAATTCAATAGTGTAGGAACCGGGCACTCTAACTCACTGAGCCTCGCCTCCAACCTAACAAACAAACTACATTTGTTACATGTACCCTTATCAGTAAAGGAGGCAGAGGCATGGCTAAACATGAGACACACTGAACAGGAGGAGAGAAGGGAAGGAGAGAGAAGGAGGGGGAAGGAGAGGAGAGCCATCGCTAGCTGCTAAGCGAGAGGAAATGAGGCTAGTTAGCGTTAGCAGAACTGAACAACATGTAAACTGTTGGTTTAGCGAGAAAGTCGCTGAATTAAGATGTGAGCTATGAGTGTTCAAGTGTTTTAAATGTAAAACAGGTAATTAGCCGCTATAATAAAGAATGTCACACAATTCACTAGTTTTAGCTGGAGCTGCGAAAAGAAATGCGCTATCCCAACTACGCTGAGAACCGGAAGTGAGGCAACACACTTACCGCAGTACGTCAGCATGAGCGTTGATAGCGTCAAGAGGCTGTGTACTCCAAACTGCTGTTCGGTGCATAGGCACAAACAACAGTCGAGAGACTTCTCCTCAGCGACTCGCAATCGCATAGAGGCAACAATCTCTCGTTCCCGGGAAAAAACTCCAACACAGCGGTGCTCTGCCGGGGTCGTGAGACAACACAGCTCTCAGAGTGACTGGGGCAAACAAACCTCCACCATGTTAAGGTGGCGATTCATTGAAGAGATGCATCAATATAAGTCAGCCAAATACTTAAGGGGTCTAAATGCTGTTTCAAGGTCTAAATACAATACCAATTCAGTCTTTGACTGATCAATTTTCAATGTAGTCAGTCATTTTACGGAAGAGTTGCTGTTACAAAATACCTGAGATGTGGGCACCACACTCACATATAACCTTGATGCTGCTCCCTTCAGGTAATACTGTCAGTACCGTAGATATCACATGAATAAAAATTATTACA
>NW_026549178.1:0-4867 GCF_027596085.1 Anoplopoma fimbria | reverse complement strand
CTTTTGAGCTGACTAACTTGTAAAGTTTATAGAAAAGATCTTGTTCAAATCGCATTTATTCCCAAGCAGTCAGAAAGGTGTGACTTAAAATTGAAGGGCAGCCCTGTAAACTTTCTTATTAGCAACAAAAACACAATATTAAACTCATCCTGGAAGCTGGGTTAGATGGCTGCTGTTGCCGGTACTGGGTCCTTCTGGGATGTACTCTAAAGAATGAGACAATGTATTAATTAAAACTAATTTGCATCAGATGAAAACAGTCAACATCTATCACTTCGTAGTCATATCCCGTGAAAAATCAACCCAGACAACAAATATGCAGGTAAACAGATTGCTAAAGACTCACAATATTATTTTATGACACAAATACTGGCCAGCTGTCTAGCTATGAGTAAAATTTACGTTGTTCATCTTATGCTGGGATGTGTCTAGTTGACCTATTGTTGGAAGTTTAATGAAAGGAGCCCAGTGGCTCAGAGCAGAAACAGCGGGGTAACAGTCATGAAAATAGCTAAAAAGTCAGCCAAACCAAAGTGGATGTGGCTGTTCTGCTCAGACCTAATGTCGACTCCGTGTCCTGTATTGGGCTTTGCAGTCAGCTAAACTCTTCCTCATATTCTTCCTCCAAGGAACAGACCAGTGTGTTGTATTTGGACAGGTTTAATATGGAAAAGTGTGAAACTAGAAAACAGGCAAAAGATATACAAACAATAATTACTTTTCACCAAACTAAAGAATGTGTTGTGATCTACAAATCATCACTACATTTCAATCAGTTACATGTTGCACATGTCATCAAAGTCTTTTTTAGTTAAAACAAACTAACAAAATAAACCCTCAGAAATAAACTTAAAAATATAAAAGTGAATTGTACTCACTGGCATTGCCACTCAGAGGGCCAGAAAATGCAGGATGGATAACAATAACATTGCAGTAACTCTAGTTGAACAGAGCCATCTTGTTACAAAAACAGGAAAAGGAAATAACACTACTTCCTGTCACATGTGCCACACATTTAGTAGTTGAACACTGCATCATCTACACTTACACTAGGTGGCAGTATTTGCTCCAAATAGAATACAAGTCATTACAATGGCAGTAACATTACAGCTTGTAAACACAAACATACGTCATCACTTGAACACTATTCACGATGGACATATTCAGTCCTCATATTCTACACAGTGTTAGCAGTGGGGCTAAAGCTGATTAGCAGAGCCATTAGAACAAAATAACGTTAGCTGCCAACGGTAGCCGAGGCTACAGCTGAGCACTGTTTTAATATTTGAACCCAGGCTAGTAACGTTCGCTACCAACATTAGCCGAGGCTACAGCTGAGCAATGTGTAACGTTAGCTACCTTTGTTGTGTCAAACATTAATCATCCACAAATAATAAATCTACTTACAGGTTCTGATCCTGAACCGCTATCATCTTTCAGCAGTAAGTGTTTGGAAAATCCAGCCGTGAACTGCGTCCAGTTTGAAAGTTTTGAACATTATGACCTCATAAAGTTACGGAAGTGAAGGAGATAATTCAATTGAGCCGTTTCATGCAGTTCAGGAGCAGTGTTTCTGGGGGGGAGGGTAACTCCTTTTAGGCATGGACTTTAGGTTTTACAATCTACGGACCTTTTACATGTACAAAAATATATATAACACACTTAAAGAGAGGGAAAAAGTGGAATAGCATAATAGGGCCACTTTAATTTTTCTGCTTACTGTCTCACGGCATTTGTGAAATAGTCACAAAATAAAATCTATTGGTTTTGTGTTCGGGGACACAAATTGCGGAACGACTTTCTTTTCGTGAAGAAAGAAGGCAACAAAACCACAAACGGTTAGGTTGAGGTCACAAATCCACGAAAGGTTAGTGTTGGAAATTATAAAGTACGTCACCTGCTCCCACTGTTGCTTAGTCATGTGGATGCATTTAATTTGTGTCTCCACCAAGAATAACGCTCCTAATTGACTCTCCCCAGTGAGCATTTTTCCGTTGAAAAGACGTCTCACGGCTGACGTTGAAAAGACGTCTTAAAGTGGTTCAAATGTAAAAGTTTATTCAACATCTATTTGTAGACGTCTATTAGACGTTCACGTTTAGACCACATTTCAACGTGATTTGCAATAGTGCATTTGTAATTCTCTACGTTGTGCTAATAATGTTATATCATCATTTTAGAGGCTTACTATGAAACCACATCCACATTTCTCAGTTGAAAGCCAATATTGCAAATCCCGGTGAAATATGGTCTAAACATGAACGTCTAATAGACGTCTACAAATAGACGTTGAATAAACTTTCACTTTTGAACCACGTTTCAACGTGTTTTGGACATAAACGTCTTTTAAACGTCTTGAACCTCAAAATGCTCACTGTAAAATATGTAGCAATTGACAGGACAAATAAGACCATCTGACACAGGCAACAATTAATTAGTTTTTATTCATACAACTACAATGAAATTGAAAATACACACAACAAAATCTCCCGTTTCTCTTTAAATGTCGTTGTCAAAGCCTCCCAGGAGCCAGTTTCAGATGATCTGCCATATTTCAGATGAATGTCTGTAAATTAAACAAGAATTAGAAAAACATATTAACTCTTGAACCAGTATTTTCACCGTGACCATAGTCGTTTTTTAAATGTCTTTTCAACGGAAAGATGCTCACTGGCATATTACACATTATAATACTTTATATTGTTTGTAAGTTGCGCTATGCCAAACAACAATGTTCTGACCGTCTTCTTGTTTGTACATCAATTTATTTTACTCACTTCCTCCCCATTTAAACTCTCTTACAGCCTTATGTTACAATAGAACACATTATCAAACAAATGGTGTTTTGTGACATGTTGAAGTTGTAACCATGTTTTAGCCGGTTGAAAAGATGGCGAAATTACGTCTATAGACGTTTAGACCCAATTTCAACCAGTTTTCAACCAGATTTAGACGTTGAAATCCCGCCTAGTGCTCACTGCGTCCATTGGCATTATTTTTGTTCTGAGCAACACTTAAGTCCTACACGGATGCCACGTCATCCATTGGTTTTAGATTCTATTATAGCAGTGGTTTGCTAGTCACTGGCCTCTCTTTGCACAGTTGATCTCTGTCTGTGCAGTCATCGTTATCATCAACAGAGGACGCTCCTCTTCCAAAGATATCATGGCTATTTATGAGAAACATCACGTGACCTTCCGGAGCATCTTTTCAGAGGCCAGTATCAGTTTCCCCTTGTCAGACCTGAGGCTTTCCTTAATCAAAGCCTCATGGTTAAATGTAGGGACTCAGCTATGATGTATAAGAGTATCGGGTCTAGCAGTTTTCATGGTAAAAAGGTATGATATGCTTGGACAACCTTTGCTTCGTTTGGTTCTGTTGGATTGCCTCTTTAACTAATTTTCATAATTGAGTGTCTTCATAGATACTGCATTGATGGTTGCTGTTTATACCTGCCTATTTCAAGCCTTATTGCCGCATCCAATGTATTATTAGATGGTACGTTCCTCTTCAAGTTTGTTTGCTAAATTCAGCATTCAAATTACTGCTGGAAAGTTTGCTAAAGCTCTACCCAGTTATCGAAAGCAGACAGCCTATTACTTTTTAATGGCATATGATGCTGACAGAACCAGAGCAGGCATTTTCCCCTTTGATGCGCAGTTTGATTCTGTTTGCGTAACCTTCTTTACGCATTCAGATGTGATGAATTTATATCATCATCTAAATCCTTAAACCAAGTAGAGATATCATTTTAGATCTGGCCTTTCATCTTAGGCATTATGAGCTAAATCTTAAACACAGGAAGGCAGAGAATTGCATGCTCTGTTTGTGGTTTGTGCAGACTCGCTTTTGCTTCTTTTAATTCAGGATTAAATACCTGGGTTAAGTTCCCCTACTTGTTCTGAGTCCTGTTCTGCAGTCTGACATGACCCTCACCTGTCCTGTGCTGTGGTCTGACATGACCCACAAGTGTCCTGAGCTGCGTTCTTACTTGAACCAAACCTATTCTGTTCTGCGGTCTAACGAGACCCTCCCTATTCTTTCCTGGTGGTCTGTCAGAAGACCCCGCTATCAATTTGGGGATCTGTACGATCCCGTCAGACTTTACTGTGGTCTATCTAGACCCGCTGTATCCTGTTCTGCGGACCATCAGACCCCCATTTGCTTGTCTGCGGTTTATCTTAGACCCTGCCCCTATCCTTTGCTATGGTTTACTTGACCACTTAACTCTGACGAACTTAAATTTGTGCAAATTCGAACCAACCTGGGTCTACATGACTAATCTTCTGTTTCTGCATAGGAGTTCTGCAGTAGGTAAAGTATTTATTTTATATATCACATAAAATAATTTTCTTTTTGGGGATTGTGCTTAGCTGATCTTAGCGTTGGGCCCCTCTGATATATGGCTTGGCCATGGAGTCCAATAGCCAAAGACTTTGTACTATTCATTCTTATGCATGTGTAATAAATTATTGATTGAAATGAAGCTTAGCGAAAGTTCAGTCAGGAAGACTAGCTTTACACTCCTGTTCATACTCATTACTCTGTCCCCTTGAATTATCAGGTGATTAGGGGGCGTTCACGTAAAAATTAACCAACCAGTTTCGGCCATGGTTTCCTTTAGCCAATCACATCGTTGCTGTCAGAGTTTAAAAATATGCTCTCTGCTGCGGTCAGTTGTCATTTCAGCATATTGCAGACGTGACCCTCCTCCACCCCAGTCACCGCCAGTCGTCAGCACAGGCAGCATTAGGATTGCAGGAAGTCCCTTCATCATCGTCAATCGGGGCTGTACCTAGACTGTGGTCGTGCCTCCTGCTGTGGCCCTGCTGACACCCACTGCTACTACCATTTTATTATTATTAGT